>NC_136261.1:324258021-324260521 GCF_964187855.1 Myxine glutinosa
ATATATATATATATATTGTTGCGGATATGGGATTTACATCCATCCATATCCGCTTGTAAATATTCCCCTATTTCCTCATCCTTCCCAACTATCCCCAATCCCCCATTCCCTAGTCCCATTTCCTGTAAACAACACTCTGTAGACCCGACCTCCCCCTATTTCCCCCATTAAATGTCGCATCCAGGTCCACCGCATCTCACGTAGACAACTATAGGACATCTTGCTAGTTATTCTTAGTCTATGTCAGTTAAGGACTCGTTTCCATTAATTCTGACTCTTCGTTGCACCAGAATGTGATTGTATGGCACCGTTAGGAAGTTTAGGACCTCCCAATACCTCCCCGCAGCTCTTCCTCATGGTACAACAACAACAACAATAACAGCGGCGGCGGCGCGGGGAGTGTGTGTCCTCACTCCGGCTTGGTTGGTAGGGGGTGTTGAAAGGGCACCAAGCCTTTCCAACGAGCCGCCATCGAGCATGTGCTCGACGGGGTTACCACGTAGGGGCTCGCTGTCAGCTCCTCGTCAAGGGCGGAGCCCGGTAACCCCCCGCACCCAATAGAAGCGGCGGACCGATTCCGTCTGGGGCGGAGCCAATGAGCCGAGGGCGTGTCACTCCCCGCTGAGCATGCGCAGGAAGAGGGAGGTGACGTCAGATGCGCGCAGAGCTGAAGGAGAAAGGACGCACCCTCCGAGCGCCGAGAGACCTCCCAAAGACTGAGCTGTATCCTGTCCCTGAGCCAAGGTGCACCTTGTGCTATCAACCGACCTGTCCTTCCCTGCCATCAATCCCTGTGTAAGTCAGTCTTGTTCCGTTTGTCTGTGGTCTGTCTGGGATAGATAAGATTGTGTCTAAGTGCCCATCTTTTCTGTGCTTTACCTCATACCTTGTAATCTACCCCTTTTTTCCACCACCAATTATATCCTCCTCCGGAGGTCTTGAGAACTGTACCCCTTGTGTCGTTTCATTTATCCCAGCCGTTGTGTCCTTTCCTTCATTGATTTAGCGTAGCGCGACTTGGTCAACGTCGGGTGTAATCGGGTAATCGGGTAAACTGTGCGAACACGGCGGCCATTCCGCTCGGCCCATCATAACATCTTAAGCCGTGTCCGTAACAATATATATATATATATATATATATATATATATATATATATATATATATATATATATATATATATATATATATATATATATATCTCTCTCTAATCTGGAGAAAGCATTCGATAGGATAACATGCAAAGTATTGACATGGGCATTGAGGAAGTTAGGAGTGGAGGAATGGTTGATCAGAGTCGTGATGGCAATGTACAAAAGAGCGTGCACAGCTGTAAGGACGAAGGACGGGAACAGTGGTGAGTTTGAGGTGAAGGTGGGAGTGCATCAGGGGTCGGTACTAAGTCCACTACTATTTGTAGCTGTGATGGAGGTGCTGGCTCAGAACGTAAAGGAGGGTTTACCATGGGAGTTGTTGTATGCAGATGATCTGGTGTTGATTGCGGAAAGTATGGATGGACTGAAGGAAAAGATGAACACGTGGAAGGAATGTATGGAGACAAAAGGTCTGAAGGTGAATATCGGAAAGACGAAGGTGATGGCAAGTGGTAAACCATGTGGTGAGGTGGAAAGAACTGGGAAGTGGCCCTGTGCTGTGTGTAGGAAGGGTGTCGGAGTGAACTCCATTCAATGTACAATGTGCGCTGAGTGGGTTCATCAAAAATGTAGTGGTCTGAGAGGGTCATTAACCAGTGTGGCAGCTACATTCAAGTGTAAGGTGTGCACAGAGGGAGCTGCAGATGGAGGAGATGTTGAGTTGGATCTTGGAGACGGCGTGAAGCTGGAAGGTGTGAAAACATTTTGCTACCTCGGAGACATGCTGAATGGAGAAGGTGGATCAAACTCGGCAACGGTTGCTCGAGTGAGATGTGCATGGAAGAAGTTTCGGGAACTGAGTGGCGTGCTGATGATGAGGGGAGTGTCGTTGAAGCTGAAGGGAAAGGTGTATGCTGCATGTGTGAGAAGTGTTATGATTTATGGGAGTGAGACATGGGTAATGAACGTAGAGCAGCAACGAAGGTTGGAAAGGGTGGAAATGCGAATGGTTCGACGGATGTGCGGAGTATCGTTGAGAGAGAGGAAGACAAATGATGAATTGCGAAAGATGATGGGAATAGAGCCTGTGATTGATGCTGTGAAGAGGAACAGGTTGAGATGGTTTGGTCATGTTTTGAGGAAGGATGAAAGTGACTGGTTGAGAAGAGTGATGGAAATGAATGTAGAAGGAAGCAGAGGACGGGGAAGACCGAGAAAGACTTGGCTAAAGCTGGTGGAAGAAGAAATGCGGGCAAGGGGGTTAACAAGGAGAGATGCAGAAAATAGGGCAAAATGGAGAAGATTGTCATGGGGACCGCAAGGCTAACCCCCGCTCTAGCAGGGAAAATGGCCTTTAAAATGCATGTTGTTGTTTGTTGTATTGTCGCTCTAACTTTGTCTTTTTCTC
>NC_136261.1:324265521-324298021 GCF_964187855.1 Myxine glutinosa
TGGAAAGAGAACTCCAGGAAAGGTTAGAAGACAAAAAAGCAGAGGAAAGGAGAGCTGCAAGAGAACTCGAAGCAGAGGAGAGAAGAGCCGAAAGGGAGTTAAAGGACCGTGAATTGGCACGTCAGCAGGAAATTAAAGGCAAGGAGATGGAGTTAATGAGAGGATGGGGAGAGGTACCATCCCTGCTGACTGGTTCGACACCTGGGATGTTGGCAGACATGTGAGGCTGGTCCCACCCTTCAATGAAAAGGAGGTAGCCAGGTTTTTTCCACACTTTGAGAAAGTGGCTCGACAGTTAAACTGGCCTGAGGAATACTGGTCCATACTAGTGCAAAGTGTTCTGGTGGGTAAAGCTCAAGAGATTTATTCGGCTTTACCGATTGACCAATGTGCAGATTACGAGATATTGAAGAAACACATTCTCAAAGCTTATGAATTGGTCCCGGAAGCTTACTGGCAAAAATTCCAGAATGCCAGGAGGAGGGAGAGTGAGACCCATGTGGAATTGGCCATAGTGAAGGAAACCACGTTTGATAGGTGGTGTGATTCAAAAGGAGTGGGGAAAGACTTCGAACTATTGCGACAATTGATCTTGGTGGAGGAATTCCAACAGTGTGTCCACGAGGACATTAAAATACATCTGGAGGAAAGGAAAGTACCAAAGTTGTATGAGGCAGCCACCATGGCAGATGACTATGCCTTAACACACAGGATGGGGTTCCACAAACTGAACTTCTCGCCCAGGTCTAGCCAGGGGAGCTATGGTTCATCAGGGGCGGAGAATGAAAATCCATGGGGGTGGCCTCGGGATGAAAATGAGGTCCACTTTGACACCCCGACTTCTAGAAATCAGAAGACTGCGGTTCCAAGACAGACCTTTCGTCCGGGGGACTCGAGGCAGACCGCGCCCCCATGCCTTGGCAGACCACGAGGTTCTCCTCCGGGCCGACTTGCACTTTTTGCCATAAACATGGACACTGGATGTCCAACTGTTATGCTCTGGGAAAGGAAAATCAGGAGCGGAGTTCAACTAGTACGACTCCAAATGCGATGGCCATTGTGAGAAATCGCCCTCAAAAGGGTTACTGACCATTTATTTCCGAGGGGTTTGCGTCACTGAATGGAGCCTCGACTAACCGGAGACCGGTTAGGATATTGAGGGACACAGGAGCACATCAATCTTTCATGCTTGAAGGCATCTTGCCATGGTCCGAGGAGACGGCAACTGGGGATAGTGTTCGTTTACAGGGGATTGGTGGCTGTGTTAGTGCTCCACTTCATGTCATCCATTTGGAGTCCGATTTGGTGTCAGGACCGGTCACCGTCGGTTTACAAGCCACGCTTCCTGTAGAGGGAGTATCTGTGGTTATCGGGAATGATTTGGCCGGTGGTCAAGTTTATGGTAACCCGTGGGTTGGTAAAGAGCCCAGCAGGGAAAATAACACCACACCAGTTAGGGATAGCGACAAAAGTACCAAGTTATTTGTAGGGGGACTGAACTTCAAAACAAAGGAAGAAGTTCTGACCTCTGTCTTCAACAAATATGGACCACTTGTGGAAGTGCGGTTGGTAAAAGACAGGGAAACGCAACAGTCAAGAGGGTTCGGCTTTGTCACGCTTGCAAGCACAAAGGACGCCAAAGAGGCAGAGAAGAATTGGAATGGCAAGGATTTGGAGGGTCGGACCATAACAGTAGGGAATGCATTTCGTAGGCGTCGAGGGGTCTACAGAAGAGGACAACTTGACGGTAGTTTTGGTGGTGGCCCAGCCGATATTACTATGGAGGCTCCCAGAGTTACGGCATCTCCCGAAAGAATGATTATCAGGGTAGCGGCCGAGAGGGAGACCGCTATTCCCGTGACTACTGTGACAAGTGGTCCCACCCTCATTATTAGGAGTCCGGAGAAGTTGAAGCACGGAATGCGGCGGAGCCGCCGAGCCCAGATCCCTACACGGACTAAGCTATGTAATCCTGCCTGTATATATATATGTGTGTGTGTGTGGATGTATGTGTGTGTGGGTCTGTGTGTGTGTTTGTGTATATGTGTGTGTGTGGGTGTGCACGCACGTGCATTCACATGTTATCAGAAGTAAATACATTGTGTTCATTTTGAAATATGCAGCAAAGTTTTCATTTGAAACACTTTAATCTTATTTCATTTGAAAAAATCTCATTGATGAAATAATTGTGGCATTGATATTAAAATGCACATTTTCAGATAAATAAGTTCACCAGTTAATGAAACTGTCAAAATGGTGTAAAAAGTGGGACTTAAATTCAACAAAGTAATAGAGTTCTACTTACCTGTGTCGATGCATGGTCCCTTCCATCAATAAATCTTTCCTTGAAGCAAAATGCTACCGAGGACAGTACCATGGATGGTTATCAATTCCAGAGTACGCCTCAATAAGTTTCTGCAATGCAAACCACACAGTTTGAAATGTTATTGGTTTAATTACAGAATTGTTACCTCTGCCACCGAATTTGGACGGAGGTTGTGTTTTCACCACTGTCTGTCTGTCTGTCTGTGTGTTTGTCTGTCTGTCTGTGAACAGAATATCACAAAAGGTTGTGAACGGATTCGGACAAAATGATTCGATTTTCGTGAAGATCCGGATCCGAATCTGAGAATTTTTAAAATGATTCTTCACCATTGAGTGATGGGGCTCAATCCGATATACAGCAGGATGTCTCAAAAAACAAGTTATGGACGAATTCAGACGAAACTTGGTGGACAAGTTGGGTGTGTGACGAGGACGAATCGATTTTGGTGAATCATCATCATCATCATTTTGGTTTATTGAAATCATTAAACACTGTCATCATTAAAGTGAAATTAAACTGTCATCATTAAACATCATTAGACTGAAATCATTAAAAAAAATAATTAATTAAGGCATTAATAGAAGAATTAAATAATTAATCGATTAATTGATCAATCAATAAATCAAAAATAGCCTTTACAGTCAAATCATTTGGTCATTGTCGTGTCAAAATATCAGCTTCCTAACTCAATGATGTCCGAAGACTGAAATTTGTCAAGTTGACAATAATAAAACAGTATTTCATGAAACTTACAAATTTACAGACTTGGCATTTAATATGGAATTTTTTTGTGTGGGGGTGAACTTACTTTTCAAGATGTCTTAGAGCCAAAAGTTCATTGGAATTATGTTGAAATTATTCTAGATTTTGTTAATGTGACCTTTAAAAGAAACAAAAACCACATTCGACATTTCGAAACAAATAAATTGATCATTGAAAGTGATGTAAACTGATATCGAACTCAATTCATGGACAGTACTGTGTTAAACTTCTGTACGTTTTCCAGAAGTATCTCTTTATTTTGCACATTAGCCCAATTTTTTTTTAACAAAAACAAAAGTTAAATTACGACTGGGATTACGGACAGTAAAATTACAGTTCAGTACTTCGTGTAACCCCCACGAGCATTCAGGAGAGCACGTACACGTTGAGGCATGCTGTTCACGAGATTTGCCAAGGTTTGGACAGGAATCGCTTGCCATGCATTGACAATAGCCTGCTGCAATTCACGCACAGAGGTCGGCTGCTGGTCCAAGTGGTCGATTTGACGCGTTAATTCTGCCCAAAAGTTCTCTATCGGATTCATATCCGGGGACGTGGCAGGCCACTCCATATGCTCTACACCACGGTCAGCAAGAAAGTGTTGGATCATGCGAGCACGATGAGGCCATGCATTGTCATCTTGGAATCCAAGGTTTCCTCGAAAGGCTGCACGAGCAAATGGAAGCAATGTTTCTTCCAGAATGGCCCTGTACTTGAACTGGTTCAGGTTTCCATTCAGAACAACCAGGTCAGTTTTGCCCCCTGCATGAAAAGCAGCCCAAACGGTCACCCCACCGCCTCCAACTTGGACTCTTGGCACTATACAATCTTTGTTGTAGGCTTCATGCACTTGTCTGCGCACTCGGACGCGGCCATCTTGACGATAGACCAGAAATCTAGACTCGTCACTGAAGATCACGTGATTCCAGTGTTCTGGCTGCCATTGACGGTGCTCTCTGGCCCACTGCAATCGGCGCTGGCAGTGTTGTCTGGTCAGGCGTGGCTTTCTCAGGGGACGCCTGGCACGATGGCATGCTTGAACCAGTCATTGGTTGAATAGCCTTCTGGATACAGGCACATTTGCCAGTTGCTGCCACTCAGCCCCAAACCGATTAGCTGACTTGGTACGGCCATTGTGGACTCACCGTTGCAGCTGGCGATCATCCCTCCTTGTGGTTCTGCGGGGACGTCCTGGCCTCGGTATTGGAGTAGGGACACCCCTCTGAGCATTTCGTTTCAGGATCTTTGACACCTGACCTTGAGTGATGCCATACTGCCGAGCAATAGCATGCTGTTTCATGCCGTAATTTCGTAAACCCACCACTCCATGACAAACAGCATTGTCGAGTTGACGGACCATCTCCAGAGGAAGCGGCAATAACCTTTGGAGACGTGCAGCAGTTGTTTTCCACTAATACAGAACGCAACAACCCTTGTATACCCGACTGTGAAGCCAATCATCAAATGCACCTGTCCGTACATTTTGCCACGCCACCTGTGATATAATCCTGTTGTTGACTTCTTGCTGCGACAGACAATCAGTGACATGGTTCTTTTAACAAAGAAATCACCAAAGTGTAAAAGAAACTCACCAGATTGATATGCTGAGTTAAGAAAGTAAACCCAAGTCAAGAAAAAAAAAAAATTCCATATTAAATGCCAAGTCTGTATATATATATATATATATATATATATATATATATACATATATATATATAATGGTATCTGTAATCTGGTTCTCCAACCTAATGAGCGGACAACATGACGTCATCGCCATGCATGTCCGCATTGCCTGCAAAGCTCCAGAGGAACCATCTAGCAGTGCGTCATTACGGATTATAAATCCAGATACTGTCACAAGTGCATGCAAAACTCACAGTTACCGACCTGGTTTCGCCCTTGTTGGGGCTTCATCAGGGCAACGCAGTGAGGCTTCCATACACTTGTAACTCTGTGAACCTTTCGGTTTTTATATCAGTCACTATGCGACCTTCATATCATCAGTGGAGAACCGCCAGCAAGGTGTCCCATACAGCTGCTGCTGCACCTTGCTGGGAGCGATAAGCACCGCCTGCCACACGGTAACGTTATCTCTGGTATCTACTCATCATATGGAGTCAACCTGGTTGCGGTTGGGAGTTACTAATAATGGTATCTGTAATGGAGTGGATACCAGAAATAACGTTACCGTGTGGCAGGCGGTGCTTATCGCTCCCAGCAAGGTGCAGCAGCAGCTGTATGGGACACCTTGCTGGCGGTTCTCCACTGATGATATGAAGGTCGCATAGTGACTGATGTATATGTATGTATGTATATATATATATATATATATATATATATATATATATATATATATATATATATATATATATATATATATATATATATATATATATATATATATATATATATATATATATACATACATATATATATTGTTGCGGATATGAGGACTGTATTTTTTTTGATTGTGTTGTATTGTGGTAAATTGGTGATGAATATTGCTTGAGTCTGCGCCTCCTGCCTCCGGAGCTGTGTAAAGGTCAAAAGGGCGTCCCATAATTAATCCACAAGCATACACGTCAGCCAATCATAGAATACCCCTGTTCGATAGCTATATCTTATTCTGTGTTTTAGGGTAAGGCTGTGTCTCCCATTAATAGAAATACTCCATTGCACCAGTGAAAGAGATAGATTCCCTTCATTCCCACTCCCAAAACTTCCATTTCCCCTTTCGTCTTTGCCAGGCCTCGAGTGCCATTGCCAATTACCTCCCTTCCAATTGCCAACTGCATTTTGGGCGGTTTTCCCTTCATCCGCCATTGACCACGAGGCAGGGTTGGGGAAGAAAGGCGGGTCCCCACCTCGTCATAGAGGGGAGGAGTGAACCAGCCCTTGCCGACCAACCCAGAACGAGGGGTTGGCTTTAGAGGGCGGAGAGAGAACGTTTTGGGGAGGTTCGCAAAGGGTCAAGGGTGGGGCTTATATAACCCGAGGCAGAGGCCCCCGGAGAGAGTCGAGGAGGGAGGAGATCAGAAGACAGGAAGGCCTTGAGTTGGACTAAGCAAGAGAGGAAGTTGTTGGACTGGGTGGGACTAAGAAAGAGAGAGAAAGAGTCCTGAAGCTTGTGAGGGAAGGAGAGAGAACCCGTCACACCAACCCCCCACCAGCCGCGTTGGCTCCACCAAGCGTTCACCTCCACCAAGGCTCCACCAAGCTCCGTGTTGGCTCCACCAAGCGGTCACCTCCACCAAGGCTCCACCAAGCTCCGCGTTGGCTCCACCAAGCGTTCACCTCCACCAAAGCTCCACCAAGCTCCGCGTTGGCTCCACCAAGCGTTCACCTCCAGCCATCCACCTCCTGCCATTCCTGTCATTCCCCGCGTGAGTCTGTCTTTTGTTTGTTCTGTCCTGGGTTAATTAAGACTGTAGGTAAGCTAGTATTTGCACTGTGTCACCTGCGTCTTATGTGTTGTAAATAAACGTGACTGCTTTCTTCCTACTTATATGTGTAAATAGTAAATAAATTTAGTCGTATTTCCAAACCTTTCTTTGCCTTCGTCTTCCTCTTTGCATTCGTCATTTTAGTCTTTTCCCTCATTGAGCAGCCGCGGTACGATCCGGCCAAAGTTTGGGGCAAATCGGGTATTAGTCGGGGAATAACTGTTCGGCCGCGGTTACACCACCGCTCGGTCAAAATAACATCTTTAACCGCGTCCGCAACAATTGGTGTCGGGGAGTGAGATACGGACCCGAAGCGCGCTTAACGCGCTCAAAATTACAAGCTGCTGGAAATTTGTGTTGTTTTACAAAAACCCGAATTTTGAAATCGCGCCATGGCTGGTCAAGGCGATCGGATGCCGGTGGGTGAGCTAGAGATAGACGGGGTGGAATCGACCCAGGACCTCGGGGAAATGTATATGGAGGATGTGGTTGAGGGGGTATCAGACGCGCAAAATGGCGCTCTCGCGCACGAGGTTTCAGGCGCGCAAAATGGCGCCTTTGCACACGCGGTTACAGCGGCACCAAATCTAGCCGCGCCCGTGACCGTAGCAGCGCTGCTGGGGGATTCGGACCTGTTTGTGTTACAAATGGGAGCCCTTATGGACAGGCTAGAAGCCAAAATGGGGAACCGGATGGATGCTCAGAGTGAGCAAATGGGGAACCGGATGGATGCTCAGAGTGAGCAAATGGGGAACCGGATGGATGCTCAGAGTGAGCAAATAAAGGCTCAGAGTGAGCAAATGGGGGCAATGGGGGGCAAAATGGGCGAAATGGGGGGCAAAATGGGAGAAATGGGGGAACGGCTAGAAGCTAAATTTGAGGGGTTAGACAACGGGATAAAAGAGGTAAAGAATGGGTTAACGGGGGTGGAAAATAGAATGGCTGCCCAGGAGAATCAGTTAGAGGGGGTGAAAAATGGGTTAATGGGGTTAGAAAATAGGATGGAAGACAAATTGCGGGAAATAGGGGAGCAATCCGCCCGGGAAATCGAACAGATGGGGAACCAGATGGAGGAGATGAAGGAGGAGATACGACGAGGTGTAAGTGAGGAGGTCTCGGGGGTACGTGAGGAGGTAAAGCGAGGCGAAAAGCGTATGGAGAAAGAGGTGAGGAATAATACGGCGAGGTTACAGGGGAGAATAGAGGGTCTGACGAAGGGAGTAGAACAGCTGACAGTGGGACAAAAGGAACTAGTGGACCAAGTGGAAAAGAACACGGCAATAATCGGGGGGTTAAAAGCGACACAAAAAGACATTAAGAACGAATTGATAGCGACACAGAAGGAATGTCAGATGGTACATGAGGGGTTGACGAAGAAGTTGGAAGAGGTGACAGAAGTAATGGAGACGAAGGACCGAGAGGTGAGGACGCACATAGAAACGGTTAAAGTGGCGTTAGAGGAAGAGATAGAGGGGGCGCACCGGGAGATGAAGGAAGTAAAGGAAAAATTAGAGGAGGTGGAAGAAGGGGTGAGTGAAATTAAGAAGAGACGAAGGGAAACTAAAAAGGAAATAAAGGAGGAGGTGATGGAATTGGTACAAGGTCTGTGCTCGAATCGTGATGAGGTGCTCACTAACCAAATAAAGAGTTTGCAGGTGGCAGAGGAGGTGCGGAGACGAGGTGTCAAGGTGAGTGGCGATATATTCGGAAATGTATATGATGTGAGGGGAGCTTCAGTCGGCTTGGGGGTTGATTTAGACCCGGGTGTTCGTGAGGGACCAATGGTGAGGTGTGTGACTGGTCCGGAGTGTGTGGAAAGAGGAGGTGTACAAGGAGGTCTGGCTATGGGGAGTGAGGGGGGTGCTGGTGAGCAAGAATGTGCGGGTATGGAGTGGGTAGTGGGTTGCGGCAGGGCGACCCAGGCATCGACACCACGGGGGGTAGTGTTTGGAGGAACGGGGGACGCGCGGGAGCCCCGCGGGAATAGCGTACTGTGGGAGCCCGAGCGGTTTGGTCACGCGTTGATCCCGCAGGGAGTGACGCGCGGGGTCCGACCTTCGGGCGCCCACAAAGTCCCACTCGCGCCGTATGACGGCAAGAGTGATTTGAGGGCGTACCTGGCGCAGTTTGAGTACGTGTGTAAAGGCAACGGTTGGAATCCGGACGAAGGTGGAGTACACCTGGTAGGGGCACTGCGCGGTGCGGCGGCGGAGGTGCTGACAGCTTTACCACCGGGTGCTCTCACCCTGCCAGCTCTCCGTGCGGCTTTAATTAACCGTTTCGGTATTGAGCAGCAAAGCGAGCTTGTTAAAGCTCAACTTGCACAGCGTAAACGCAAGCCCCAGGAGACCATCGGGGAACTTGCTCACGATATTCGCCGCGCAGTAGGGATTGCACACGCGGACATGGCAGCGAGTTCCCAGGAAAGCCTGGCGCTGGATCACTTTATTCAGGCCCTTCCGGATCTGGAGCTCCGACAACAGCTCGCCATGTGGCGCCCGCAGACCATGAGTCAGGCGGCCGACGCTGCAGCCCGTTGGGAAGCAGCGAGGCCCCTGGCCCGGGGAGGCGAGCGCCATGCAGTGGCGGTGCGTCAGGTGGGGCCCGCCCCCGACGGGGGCCCTGACCTGGAGAGCATGGTTCGGAGGCTGGTGGATCGGCATCTAGCGGGACCTGGACCATGGCAGGCGGCTCCAGTGGTGGCCCCCGGTAGTCCCCGACAGAGTACCCCAATTCGGACCTACAGGGGGAGGGAATTTGGAATACCGGAGGCAAGCACCTTACCAGGTGAGGTGCTATAATTGTGCTCGGATGGGTCACCGTGCGTGGGAGTGTCGAGCTCCGCGCCGGGACGTTCCCCGCCAACCGATGCCCTCAACTCCGCCCCGTATCGATCGGCCTAGCCGACCTCAGACACCCCCCCCCCCCCCCCCCCCCCCGCCAGGGCCCGGGAAACTAGAACGTGCCGGGCATGCAGGGCGGTGTTCGGCAGTAGGGGATGGGGAGAAGCCCTCGTTGACGCGACAGGTCATTCATTGTGGCCAAATTGGAACGGGTAGTTTAACAATTCGGTGCAAAATTGCCGGCGTGGGGGTAGACGCCGTGGTGGACACGGGAGCCAGCGCCACGATCATCAGCCCCGTGGTCCTTAATTCGAGTGCAGACGGCTGGGGTAAAATCCAGCGTCTGGAAAATCATAGATTGCAGCTGGCTACCGGGGCAACGGCTCTGATCATAGGGCGTGGTTTTGTGACCCTCAAGTTGGGATCGGTAAAGCAAGAGATAGAGGTTTGGGTGGCGGAGGTGTGCGACCCGTGCTTAATAGGGTTGGATTTGTTGACTGCCGGCGGTTGTAAAATCGACTTGGGCCGGGGGATCCTGCAATGGGGGGTGGAGGAGCTACCATTGGAGGGGGTGAGCACGGCCGAGAGGGTGGAGCTGGAGGCTCCTGAGGCCGTGACGCCGGCCCGATGGTCAGCCCGCCCGACATGGCAGGAATCCTGCGGCCTGGTCGAACCGGTGGCAGCACGATCCATACCTGGTTTAATCGTGGGCCGCACCCTTGTAAAAACGGACGGGCCGGTAGTGGCCGTCCGAGTAATTAATATTAGCACAGAACCACGCGCTATAGTAAGGGGCACGGAGATAGCTGGCTGCACCCCAGTTAGAGAAGTCGCGTCAGTGAGGAGCGAGAACATCCAGCCGAGCCGGCCCCAGGGGGAGCCTTCAATAAGTTCTAGGAATTGGCCCGATCCCATTTGCGAGATGGTAAATCGTAGTAGTGTAGAGTTGGCAGGTACCCAGAGGGAGGCCTTACACAAACTGGTTGGGTCCCATTTGGACCTCTTCTCCTTGTCCACCGAGGATATTGGACGTACGGGCCTGGTGAAACATCAGATCCACACCGGTGAGGCCCGGCCTATTCGTCAGGCCGCCCGACGGCTCCCTTGGAGCAAGAGGGCGGAAGCTGACGAGCAGGTTGAAAAAATGCTCGACGCAGGCGTGATGGAGCCCTCGGGAAGTCCTTGGATGTCACCTGTTGTGCTGGTCAAAAAGAAGGATGGGACCACGCGGTTCTGCGTGGACTATCGCCAGCTAAACAACGTGACACTCAAGGACTCATATCCCCTGCCAAGGATTGATGACACCCTCGATGCCGTTGCGGGCTCAAATTGGTTCTCAACTTTGGACCTCAAGAGTGGGTATTGGCAGGTGGAGATGGATAGGGCAGGGAAGGAGAAAACGGCATTTTCCACAGGTAAGGGACTGTATCAGTTTACTGTGATGCCGTTTGGTTTGTGTAACGCCCCCGCCACCTTTGAAAGATTGATGGAACATGTACTAGGCGGCATGCCATGGCAATCATGCCTGGTGTACCTGGATGACGTCCTAGTACATGCCAAAACGTTCCCCCAGGCAGTAGCTAATTTGGACCAGGTGTTCGGGTGCCTCAGACAGGCAGGGTTAAAGCTGAACCCGAGTAAGTGCACTTTGTTTGCAAGAGAGGTGGCCTATCTAGGTCACGTAATCGGCAGCGAGGGGGTAAAAACGGACCCAGACAAAATTAAAGCGGTAGAGGAGTGGCCCGCACCACGTACCATCAAAGAGGTGCAGGGATTTTTAGGACTCTGCTCCTACTACCGGCGCTTTGTGGCAAAAATTGCGGAGTTGGCCCGTCCCCTCCACCGGCTTACGGAGAAGGGGAACGATTTAATTGGACACGGGAGTGCCACGAGGCCTTCCAAAAATTGAAGGGGTGTCTAACATCCGCACCCCTTCTCGCTTACCCCACTAGCAACGGGGCATTTACCCTGGACACGGATGCGAGCCAGGAAGGATTGGGCGCAGTTTTGTCTCAGACACAGGAGGGCGTGGAGAGAGTGATTGGTTACTATAGTCGGGCCTTAAGTAGGCCCGAGCGAAATTATTGTGTCACTCGCAAAGAGTTATTGGCTATGCTGGCTGCCATGAACCATTTCCACCCGTACCTGTACGGGCGGAAATTTTTGGTTAGAACTGACCATTCCTCCTTGCAATGGCTCCTACGGTTCAAGGAACCTGAGGGCCAAATTGCAAGGTGGTTGGAAAAGTTGCAGCAGTACGATTTTGATGTGGCCCATAGGGCCGGGAAGGCCCATGGTAATGCGGACGCACTCTCTCGGCGTCCTTGTCTGGGGGAAAACTGCAAATTTTGTGCGAGACACGAGGAGAGGGAGCAATTGGGCGATTCTGCCCCGATTCTCGTCGTCCGGGCAACCCGGATGAGAGGGCCAATTTTGCCACTAACCGCGGACGAGGAATTTGGAGATTTGGCATGGAGCACGGCCCAGCAGGAGGATCCTGTCCTGGGGCCGGTGTTCAATTGGGTCAAATTGGGGCAAAGACCAAAGGGGGAAGAGGTCACCCCCCTCGGGGCGGAAACAAAGGCGTATTGGGCTCAGTGGCAGACCCTGGAGTTGAAAGGCAACATCTTATATCGCAAGTGGGTGGAGGTTCCCTCTGATAGAACTTCCTGGCTGGTGATCGTCCCAGACAAATTCAAGAACGTCATCTTACACCAGGTGCATGGTACCCGCTCCGGCAGCCATTTGGGCAGGACAAAGACAATATCTCGGGTCCGCCAGAGGTTCTATTGGGTGAATATGGGGCGCGACATACAGGACTGGGTCGGAGATGCGACGCCTGTTCTGCCAAAAAGGGACCAGCACGGAGGATGAGGGCCCCCCTCCAATTACATCAGGTGGGGGCCCCCCTTGAGCGGGTGGCTATGGATATTCTAGGACCGCTGCCCCGCACCCGCCAAGGTAATAAGTATATCCTCGTTGTAATGGACTATTTCACCAAGTGGCCGGAGGCCTATGCCCTCCCCAACCAAGAAGCAGGGGTGGTAGAGCACAGGCCTTCGTAGAAGGATTTGTATGTCGGCATGGGATTCCACAGGAGCTGCACACCGATCAGGGTCGAAATTTTGAAAGTCAATTGTTAAAAGATGTGTGCAGACTCCTGTCAATTCGGAAAACCAGGACCACGCCCTTGCGGCCACAATCTGACGGGATGGTGGAAAGGTTCAATCGAACATTGATCCAACAACTGGCATTGTTCACCACCACCCATCAGGATGACTGGGAAGAACATCTCCCGTACCTGTTGATGGCCTACCGAACTAGCCAGCACGGGGCCACCGCATGCAGTCCAGCGTTGCTTATGTATGGGCGGGAGTTACGGGCTCCCGCCGACTTGCTATGCGGTCCCGTGCCAGACACCACGGATACACCGCCGAGGGAGGGTTAGGCACGTCACCTGGAGGAAGGCATGGAGCGGGTCCATGCCTTCGCCCGCCACCAGCTCCATCTGGCGGGGGCCAAGATGAAGCGTAGGTACGACGACCGGAGCCAGGGGAGTCAATACGCTCCAGGGATGAAGATTTGGTTCTTTAATCCCCGGAGGCGGAAGGGCAGGTGCCCAAAACTCACCTCTCCCTGGCAAGGCCCGGGAGTCGTCCTGTCGCAAATCTGTGACGTGGTCATTAAAATCAAAATGGGGCCACGGGCCCCCCCTCGGATCGTCCATGCCGACCGGATAAGACCTTATGCCGGCGAGCAGGCGCCCTCATGGATCGCCTCGGCTCTAGATGCCGAGGCAGGACCCAGTACCTCTTGCGACGGGGGCTCGTAGCATCAGAGGACTGGGGGGGATGATAGTGGGAACGTCCCCCATGTGGTGGGATGGCAACTCTGTCATCCCTCACAGGGGGGGGGGCAAAGGAGCACTAGCTTATGGGGTGATGGCAGTGAAAACTAGCCCGGGTGGGTTAGGATATTGTGTGTAGGGACCTAGAAGATGACATTAGGTAACGTTAAGATTAGTTAGTGACAAGGATACCTGTAGTGGGGACGCAGGTAGATTAGTGTGGATGATAATGACGTGGTATGTGCTTAGTTTAAAGGGAAGACGGGGAGCACTAAGTTAGCAGGGTAACAGGTAGATGAGATGATGCCGTGTGTATGAGGATTGAACAGGTGTGATTGAACAGGTGTGATTGCACAGGTGTGCAACTGGACAGGTGGATGGAGCAGTGTAGGACTGAGTGATGGTGATGTGTATTGTGATGACCAAATGGTCTAGGAAGAAAGGAGGGTGCAGGTGGCACCAGGTATGATTGCACAGGTGTGCAACGACAGGTGAATGGAGAACGGGTGTATGGAATAAATGGTATGGAGTATTGTAATGGATGGTCGTGGAGTGAGTATGATGGAAATTGTGGAGTGGAACGGATGGTGCGGAGGTGTGAATGGGGTAAGAGTGGACCCCCATCACGGATACCCGGGAAGGGTAGTGTAATTGTTAGGTAGAGGGTATAGGTAAATTGTGGTTGGATATTGGCATCTGTGGTGCGGGTGAAAGAATGGTCTTTGGATGGGTGCATTAGTGTTGTGGAAATGGCTGGGCGTGTAGCCTGTTAGTGTGTGTAGTTGGTTTGGGCACTCCACCACTGTGAAGATGTCGGCCAGGTGAGGCCGCAGGTGGGCTCGGGGAGCCGGTAGTTGTTGTGGATGGGGCCCGAGGATCTGGAGGACAGACCCGGGTAGCCCAGTGCCAGAGGGCACCAAGGAGTGACAGAGCCAGGAGGGGCCTTCCCCAGTTAGATAGGTTAGGGTGAGGAGCTAGGTAAGCTCGGGTGGCAACTGCAGTGGTGGAGGTGTGCAGGTGGGTAGACCTGCTGGGAGAGCTACACGTCACAGCCCAGAAATTGTGCAAGGGCACCGGGAGATGAATCGGGGGAGTGAGACCCCAAATTGAGAAGCACCACAGTTTGGTCAATGGGAATTGGTTGTTAGAACCCATAGAGTAAGTTGGCCAATGGATTGGCAGGGAAAGACCCCGGGTAGTGTAAAGTGTGTTAAAGTCATTTAGAGGATAGTTAGGATTGAAGTCTCCTCGCACCATCTGCATCCACTCACCTGAGGTGACAGGTACTCCACACCATGCCATGTTTTGATTATTTTTTATGATGCAAATGTTTGGATTGTGAGACGCATCATGACGTGGGTGTGACATTGTGCTTTGATGTTCCATCTCTTCCTCTTTATGAGGATTGATGACGAATTGGGTGATGGCAAATTTTGGATAGAGGGATTGTGGAGACGAATTTGGTATAGGGGAAATATGGGAAGATGTGACGGTAGCGACGGATTGGTAATGTGTAGATTTTGTACATATGGGGTAAGGGCAAGGGTAGTGTAGGTGACAGGGGGGTGACGTACGGTAGGGACGAGCTTTCTCACTTCGCTCTCCGTACGCATTCCGCCTTGCATTGCCTTATTGATGTGTACCCTTGTGACCTTACCCCTCGCTCATTTGTCTCTTTTGTCTCCCACATGACCTGTGCGCCATTGGGCGCCGAGGGGAGCGTGCGTGGGTCGGCCATTGTGCGCCCGAAATTCCCAGAACCAGCTGTCTGCATCGATGCACCACATTATGGACCACATGCCTGTGGCCGAGCACCACGTATGGACCCCATGGGTTGGGGCATGGCCCCTCTGCTGGAACCGGCCATGAGGGCCCGAAATCTTGCTGGCGGACCTTGGCCACAGGGCACCGATGCCCCACAGGTGAACCACACGTAGTCGGCCCTGTGGGCCATAAATAAAGAAAATAAAATGGACACGTTGGGCACACTTTATTGCAAATAGGCCGCCAGTAAGAAAATGAGAGAGAATGACAACAACTGGAAGACATAATAATAGCCAGCAGAGGGAGCCGAAGAGCAAGAGATCACCTGCAGGGTTAGGGGTTGTTGGTTTTATTTTCTTGAACAATGGTGACTGCACCGATTGGTGCTTGGGTATGTATTGGTGCGTTTTTGGGTGCTTTAATGGTGCATTGATGCAGAGCAGACTGTCTCCCCCCCAGAAAGAACAATTACAGGTCCTGGGTTAGTGTTGTAAATAAAAGCAGAGTCATTGTAAATAATGCTCCCCACCATCAGTGTGTAGTTTGAAGACCATTCCGCAATTCGGTTAACTGTGGGCGTAAGTCTGTTAGGCAGGGTGCAATGGAGCAGCGGGACACATTTATTTATGTTTTAAAAACTGTCGCACTCAGGGTCAGGTTAAAAGTAGAGGGAACTACACCTACGTGTCACACTAAATAAAAAGTTGTAGGCCCGGGACGTGCCTAAGAGGAGGAGGGTGCAGTGTTGCGGATATGAGGACTGTATTTTTTTTTATTGTGTTGTATTGTGGTAAATTGGTGATGAATATTGCTTGAGTCTGCGCCTCCTGCCTCCGGAGCTGTGTAAAGGTCAAAAGGGCGTCCCATAATTAGTCCACAAGCATACACGTCAGCCAATCATAGAATACCCCTGTTCGATAGTTATATCTTATTCTGTGTTTTAGGGTAAGGCTGTGTCTCCCATTAATAGAAATACTCCATTGCACCAGTGAAAGAGATAGATTCCCTTCATTCCCACTCCCAAAACTTCCATTTCCCCTTTCGTCTTTGCCAGGCCTCGAGTGCCATTGCCAATTACCTCCCTTCCAATTGCCAACTGCATTTTGGGCGGTTTTCCCTTCATCCGCCATTGACCACGAGGCAGGGTTGGGGAAGAAAGGCGGGTCCCCACCTCGTCATAGAGGGGAGGAGTGAACCAGCCCTTGCCGACCAACCCAGAACGAGGGGTTGGCTTTAGAGGGCGGAGAGAGAACGTTTTGGGGAGGTTCGCAAAGGGTCAAGGGTGGGGCTTATATAACCCGAGGCAGAGGCCCCCGGAGAGAGTCGAGGAGGGAGGAGATCAGAAGACAGGAAGGCCTTGAGTTGGACTAAGCAAGAGAGGAAGTTGTTGAACTGGGTGGGACTAAGAAAGAGAGAGAAAGAGTCCTGAAGCTTGTGAGGGAAGGAGAGAGAACCCGTCACACCAACCCCCCACCAGCCGCGTTGGCTCCACCAAGCGTTCACCTCCACCAAGGCTCCACCAAGCTCCGCGTTGGCTCCACCAAGCGTTCACCTCCACCAAGGCTCCACCAAGCTCCGCGTTGGCTCCACCAAGCGTTCACCTCCACCAAGCGTTCACCTCCACCAAAGCTCCACCAAGCTCCGCGTTGGCTCCACCAAGCGTTCACCTCCAGCCATCCACCTCCTGCCATTCCTGTCATTCCCCGCGTGAGTCTGTCTTTTGTTTGTTCTGTCCTGGGTTAATTAAGACTGTAGGTAAGCTAGTATTTGCACTGTGTCACCTGCGTCTTATGTGTTGTAAATAAACGTGACTGCTTTCTTCCTACTTATATGTGTAAATAGTAAATAAATTTAGTAGTATTTCCAAACCTTTCTTTGCCTTCGTCTTCCTCTTTGCATTCGTCGTTTTAGTCTTTTCCCTCATTGAGCAGCCGCGGTGCGATCCGGCCAAAGTTTGGGGCAAATCGGGTATTAGTCGGGGAATAACTGTTCGGTCGCGGTTACACCACCGCTCGATCAAAATAACATCTTTAACCGCGTCCGCAACAATATATATATATATATATATATATATTACAGAACCGATGGATATTGTGTCGTGTAAGGAAAAAATATAAACTTGTGCATATGCCGTTACAAAAAGGAATATCATACACGTGGTCGCTTTTAGTACACCTTCTTAAATGCAGACTAACTTTGATCAAAACCCTAATAAACTAAAAGCTTTATTTGATTCAGTGTTTAAATTATTGCTTTTGAAAAGATTTATTGAGAACGTCTTGGTTTTTTTAAACTCAGAATGCCAGCGATAGCCACCCTGCCTAAGCAAACCTGCATGCAACTGCATGAATTACAGGTATTTATCTCCTGATCCATTGCCCAGTTTTGCCTTTTGTAAAACCCAAAACTGCACACAATTTTCATAAGAAAGTGAAAGGAAGTAAAATCACAAGTCCCAAACAAAAGCTCCTTCCTTTCGCATCATGATTTTAGGAAAAGGGGGAAAAAAGGGAAAGTAAATACTATCCAAAAACAGAGAAAAAGTAAATACCTGAAACAATGTCATTCTTCGTCGGTTTGCGCAGCAATTGTAGGCTGATTAAAACAATGTGGATTGTGGTTAAGGAGATTGGGAGAGAGAGAGGGGCAGGTGGGTGAGTCAGTCATATCAAATCAAATCGATTCAAAGCATAATTTAAAATGGACCTCAAAATTCGTATTGATACATGAAACATAATTGGGGAAAAAATCCAAAAATGAGAATGTTATTTGAGAATTTATCGATATGTTAAAGTGAAAGTGAAACTGGCATTAGATGCATTAAATGTAAATCATTTAAACGGTGAAAGTGGCATAAGTGATGGAATTTGCACTGAAAAAAGGGCATCATAGTTATTCTTACCCCGAATAACGAAGCACATTGCTACCACAAGAAGAACATAAAATAAGATGCGCCTCCAGCCGGGGATGTACGAAAAAAATCTGCAAAGCACACCACACCGTTTGGAATGTTATTGCTTATATTTACAGGATTGTCCAACTTGTACGTGTAAACTGTACATGTGCCAGTGCTCACGACCTCGGCCCGCCGGATCACATACCATTCACCTCGGTTAAAGGAAGTGTCCACTCTCCAGACAGCCCAGAGCACACTATGTCCAAGTGGCAAGCATGAGTTTTACCAACGTAGGAAGCACAACTTTATTCAAATCAGGTCATCAATATTCATGTCGCATCGGGGAAACTTGGCCCCATACGTGACTGCACGTCCGAGCCGATAATATTATTTTGTCATGATTTAAATGTGAAGAATCACTTTAAAATTAAATAACTCTCATATCCGAATCCATATTCAGATCTTCACCAAAATCGAATATATTTGTCCCTATCAGACACCCAACCCTTCCACCAAGTTTCGTCCAAATCCGTCCACAACTTTTTGAGATATCCTGCTATGTATCGTTTTTGGCCCGATCTCCCAATGGTGAAGAATCACTTTGAAAGTTCTACTAGCCGGGTCTGAATCCGGATCTTCACCAACATCTAATCATTTCGTCCTTGTCACATCCGCTACATCTCTGCCAAATGTCGTCCAAATCCGTCCACAAGTTTTTGAGATATTTTGTTCACAAACAAACAGACAAACAGACGGACATGGGTGATACCTTACCTCCATCTACCTTTGATGGCGGAGGTAACAAAGAGTGGTCAACAAACGCTTGGTGATTACACTTGGATTTACCATTATTTCAGAATGTTAAGTGATGTGGTTAGAGCACATCTCTCAATATTCCAACTCCACCTTTGTCATTCAACTATCACCCACCTCTCCTTTTCTTGACAAGAAGGCATGTCATCGTCATACATGTGCCGCCTTTTCGACACATGCCTTTTAATAGAGGAGGCAGAGGTCCGAGAGCAGAGGCCATGATAGGATGGAACCTCGAAAGGCCGAAGGCGGCCAAACCACACACCAGAATCGACATTTCGAACAGAGGGCTTCACAAGTGGGCCTAAAAAAAATTGGTTTTCGTTATTGCATTTAATTACACAAAGGACACAACAACAAAATTTTCATTTGGATGCCTTTCAAATCAGCAAATGAGGTAATGATGGGCAGTATCCTTTATATACTGAAGTGCGCAGGATGAGACAGCAGACAGAAGAAGACAATTACACACGCCAGACAGTTAGGGCGCAGAGGCCACAGGCATGGACAGGCCTGTTCTGCTCGCTAAGCACTGTTCTGCATTCTTACCTGCGTACAAGTGCTTTCCAATGAGACAAGAAGACTAAACTGGTTCGTACATCTCTTTATGTCACTAATTGAACGATTACAAACTGGTCAAACAAGTGGAACATGTCTTTCAATCCAGACAAATCTCACACTCTCACTATGTCTCTGCGAAAAGACCGACTGGACAACCCTCCCATCCACTTTCTCAACAATCCTCTCCAAGAAGTTCTGTCGCTCAAGTTTTTGGGTCTCATTATCTGCCATGATCTTTCCTGGGAAAACCACATTTCCAAGCTGGCCTCCAAAGCCAGTCGCCGACTGGGCATCCTCTGTCGTGCGAAGTCCTTCCTTGGCACACCTGAGCTCCTCACCACATACAAGGCTTTCATCCACAGCTCAATGGAATACTGTTGGTGCTCCTGCCTCACACCTAGATCGGCTTCATGCTGTTGAAACCAAATCTTTCAGAATCATTGGAATCTCCTGCAATGAAGCTAACTCCGAGGGCCTTTCACTTACTCACCGCAGGCAGGTTTGGTGGTCTTTCTGTCTTCTACCGATTCCTCTCCTGCCTTGCTCCCCCAGCTCTCTCTGGGCTCAGTCCCCCAAATATTCTTACAGGTTGCACAAGATCTGCCAGCAACCCTCTTATGGTTAAACTGCCAAAATCAAGACTCTCTATTCACCTTCGCTCTTTCATTCATCTTTTCTCCCACCTCTAGAACAAACTCGCTCACTCTCTTCAACCACACTCCTCCCTCCATGTCTTTAAAACAGCTGTTCACCACCATCTCTTATCTGCCCCCATCCAAAACCTTGATCTTTTCTACCCCCGCTAATTTCACCCCAGATCCACGTTTTTGAAATTCCGACTTCTTTCCTGGAAGTCCTGGCAGTGTCCATGTGTTTTATACCTCTCCCACCCACCCCACCTCCCACGCACCTTCCCCCCAAGCCCTCTCCCTCCCCCAGATCTCCCTGTTCTCTAATGTTGTACTTGTGTGCTTCCGTCTCTCTCCCCATCTTGTCTCTTGCTCCCCTTATCATATTATTTTATGTCAGTTTGTTTTTATGTGATTAATGTTAGCTCTTACACGAGCCTCGATCTTGTACACACAAAAATATATATATATATATATTGTAATGCTTGCTTTGTTTTATGTTCTCATGAAACCACACCTTGTATCGATTTGCGTTCTGTAGATGGGCACCATTGAATGCTTTTGTATATTGTTTGGTTTGATGTTCAGTTTCTTCGAGTTTTATCATTTGGAAGTCTTATCCTTCGGCGGCTTTCCGAGATTTGGATTACCAATAAACAGCCAAAAGCTTCTGTAGGAACACAACTCCTCATTTGTTTCTGCATCTGACATCCTTCGAACAGGAAATATGACGACTTTGAAAACCCTAACAGCAGATAAGCACTTGCTGCCGCTATATGCAGAGTTGAGTGACTTAGATCGAATCCAAAGTGGTGGTAAGAGCTCAGGCTATTTGTGAAGAGGAAATGTTTGACGTCAGCCACAATAATGGATTCCAGGACGTGGCTTTCCCAAAATAAGCTTCATGGTCTCTCATTGATGGGGTCTTATGGTTTCATTCTTCTTGCATGATATTTGCCGACTTCCAGATAGACAGATAGGTGGACAAACGCAGACAGGCTTAAGAAAACAGGAGAAAGAAGAGCAAAATAACAGGATTAACATACATTTTTGAGATATCTTGATCATGGACAGACAGACAAAGGGGTGAAAGCATTTATTCCAAAAGAGAAACTACCAATGTCTAAATGGAAACAAAAATGCAGTTTCAAGACAATGTCATCGACCCCCATTAAACAATCCATCTTACCTCGAAGTGAAGCACTGAAAAGGGAAGGCCGATGAAGGTGATCGAGGATTGCAAAGGGGAGAAAAGATGGAAACATGAATAACCAACAATATGAAGAATCGTTTTTGTAGCTCTATATATTAAGCACTATCAAATGTACCCGGCGCCACCCAGGATCTAATGTACATCTGTTGAACTACCACAATGAAGCACATATTTAGAGGCAAACATCACCCGGTACTTCACTGATTGGAATACTAAGTGAGGAGAGACAGACAGACAGACAGAGAGAGAGAGAGAGAGAGAGAGAGAGAGAGTGAGAGAGAGAGAGAGAGAGAGAGAGAGAGAGAGAGAGAGAGAGAGAGAGAGAGAGAGAGAGAGAGACAGAGACAGAGACAGACAGACTGACTGTTTCTTCCTTTTATTACAAAAGTGAAAAGGCTCAGTTATGTACAGTCACAGGGAGAAAACACAATAACTAAAATGGTCTCAAAGAGAAATTATCAACAAATCGTCATCAAGTTCACATATGACATCATTAAAAACCCATTTTTCTTTAAGCAATGTTAAATTCTTGTTCATTTTTTAAAAACCGGTACTCCAGTTTTAATCTTGCACTTGAAGGTGAGCAATACATCATGTGAAGAACCAGAAAGGTTTCTCTTTTTTTTCTTCCTGGACTTGTAAATTGCAAACTTGGCCTGACCAATTAAAAAGTTCATTAAAGCCACATTCAGAAGGGAAGACGGTCCTAAAACACCATAAATAAAAACATTGTAATATAAAGAGAGAACTGTTAGGGATAATTTCCAACAGTAGTATGTAATAGATGAACCAAAAAATTCAATGTCAGAAGAGAGTCACAAATTTTAATTCCCGAGGAGGATAACACTCTCTGTCTTCAAGAAATACACAGCAAGAAAACAATGACCCTTATCAAACCAAGGAGAGCATGGTACAATTCACAAAAACACACAAGGAAGATTTACAACAAATCTTAGATCAAAGTCCAGAGTGAAAATCCTGGTACAGTTCACAAAAGAATGCCACACCAAACACATGCATGCATAGAGTACAGTTAACATACAGTGTAAACATACAGAATCGACCAGCCAAGTAAAACATCCAAAGTACAGCAAACCAACATGTTACAGACCCAGTGCTAATCCTACTAACTGGACATCAGTTTCTGATTCTTATGCAATTTCAAGTGGGAGGAGCAAGTGGAGGGGGGGGGGGGAGGAGTGAAGAGAGGGGAGGGGAGCAGTAGGATTGGTTGAGCAAAGTTTGGGTGGGAGGGTACAAGGATCGGAGGAATCTTAAGAGGAGGGTGCTTCCCGCTGAGAGCAGGTTTGCATCCAAAATGATTTAATGCGGTTTTCTGCTTTCCATTGTCTCCTGCAGAACACCTCGGAGCCCCGTCTCCCTTCAAGAACATCTGAAGGTCATTCTCAGTGAAGAGGGTGTATCTTTTTACTCATTTTTGACACGACAAGAACAAAGGCCACTTACTCTATTTCAAAGCACATTTTTAAACAATATTATCCTTAGCCACAACCAAATAATTACAGCGGGTCAATTATTATACCATATTCGAATTAACACACTAGCAACATGGGTTTTTTTGATAAGTCATGTTAAAACTTCAAAATCAATAGCTATGGCAATCCCATCCTTTCTCAATCTGCAAATCCTACTGCAATCCCACAAAAGGTTAACCCTTATTAAATACTAATAAGCTATTTTGATTCAGTGTTTAATTATCGTTCTTGTTGAGAGATTTTCCTGAGAACGCTGGCAATTTCATTAGAACTATTTATTAAATAAACTCCTAAGTAAGAAAGAAAAAAAGCGTCCGCTGACTGTCTTTACAACGGTCAGCGCAGAGCGGATTATCTCAGCGCAGAGCGGATTATCTCAGCGCAGAGCGGATTATCTCAGCGCAGAGCGGATTATCCGTTCATTGTTTGACTCTGAGATAATTACCAAGTACTTTGCATTTCACTTACCTAGTTTCAGACTTACAATGAAAGCTTGCTCACCGAGTACATTGGTATACAACCTTAATGATCTAGCGATTGCCTAGTTAGACATTATGGCATCAGTTGTATTATATAATTATTTACAAAGAAAACAATATCTTTTATCCAATAAGACAAACTCGGTCCATCCTTACATTATTTGGAAAAAACATCCCATCTGTATTACATATTCCCTTCAGTTAGAAAAAATGATTTCGCCATGGCAATATGCGATCTGCCATTGCCTTATACTAAGAATCTGGGCCTGTCCCGGAGATAACTTGCCAACTGCAGGGCGATCGCAAAGTTTGCATGGAAACCATAAAAAAACACCCGCAGACTAGGAATAAGGGTTGAGGCTCATAAAAGTTGCTTGCTTCATAAATTTACACTTCCACAGAACCAAGTTTCACAAAGCGTTCCTGGAGAAAGGTAAAAAGAAGTTGCAATCGTCCACATTCAAGGTATACTGTATATGTGGTAAAGTTTAAATGGATGCACAGAAAGGGCAAAGATTAGAATTAGCAGTAGAAAAACGGTTCAGTAAAACATTATAAGGTAAAATCCAGTGCACAAGTATCCATTGAATAAGAATATCTGCAACATACTTTGGAGTCGGCAAGAGATAAAAAAAACTTCGCCAATTGGGACAGTTGGGGGATATTGGGGTTTAAAAAATCCCGCCATCGAAGCCTCGGGTGCTCAGAAAATGTTTTAGCATACAAATTTTTTTTTAAAAATAAAATTGAATAAAGTTTTTTTGCATATTTTTATATACGCGTTGTGCAGAGTTTTCTTTGGAAAGGAAGGGAGGGATAATGCAGTATCATCAGGGTTGTTCAGGCCAGGGGACAGATTAATTGGTGGGCTGAAGACAAGGAGTTTAGGGAAGTCACCTGCTGTTTCCTCGGGGGAAGGTACAAGTTCCTCGCAGGTACTATGATACGTTGTGAGTATCCCTTGAAGGAACCGCGAGATGACCCTGACAGATTTTATTCCAGTTTTCTGTGCTAGAGCAGCAGCACTCAACCAGCAGCGACGATATGAAGCCGGAAGACCATAATCTGGCTACGGATGTCAATGAGACCTTGGCCACCTTCATGAGTCGTATGTATGCCACGGCAGGTTGAAGCCAGTGTTTCCACGTTATTTGTCGGGTTCTTGTGAAGCAACCAGAAGGCCTAGAGAGCTGCGGGTGATCTCGTTAGTTAGGCCTGGATCCTATCTCGTTTGTCATGAAGTTGTAAGTGTCTGTGATAATCTGGTGGACTGGGAGAAGAGATCTTGGGAGACCATCGGCCTGTTCGACCACTTGCGCATGCGCAGTGTTGACGCGATCGACGCATTGGAATGTTTAACGGTACTTCGAGGCGATCTCGAGAACGAAATGGCA
Source organism: Myxine glutinosa (assembly GCF_964187855.1). Classification (NCBI taxonomy): domain Eukaryota; kingdom Metazoa; phylum Chordata; class Myxini; order Myxiniformes; family Myxinidae; genus Myxine; species Myxine glutinosa. The sequence continues at coordinate 324,289,988 of NC_136261.1, forward strand.
GTCTATAATATGCTTGAAGAACTTAATGATTTTCAGAATAAATACATTTTAAAATAACAAGCTTGTGTTCATTATTAAGAAAAAAGGCCTACCAGTCCCATTGCCTCTTTAATTTCTCTCTGGACGGCGCCACAGCAGATGAGGAGGACCGCAAGGCATGAGGACACAAAAAACACCTCTATATGTGCAATCCAGGCTTCTCAAAAAAATAAAATAAAACAAGCGTTACACCTAGGTCCCCCGTCGGGGAAGTGATGTGAGTTGACAAAGTGGAACACGCAGAAAACATGCTATGATAAGATATTTCGCTCACAAGGTTAGACATATATATGGTGGCGGCCATCTTGGATTTTGACGTGGCGACCCAATTTTCAATAGCCTTCTTCGTTATGGCGAGATACACCCACACACCAAATTAGAAGTTGGTACTTCGCTTATTTGTCAAGATATTCATCTCACAAGTTTCAGACATATATATGGTGGCGGCCATCTTGGATTTTGACGTGGCTACCCAATTTTCAATAGCGTTCATCCGTATGCCGAGATACATCCACACACCAAATTAGAAGTTGGTACTTCGCTTATTTTTCAAGATATTCATCTCACAAAGTTCAGACATACATGGCGGCGGCCATCTTGGATTTTGACGTGGCGACCCAATTTTCAATAGCGTTCTTCCTTATGCCTAGATACACCCACACACCAGATTAGAAGTTGGTACTTCGCTTATTTTTCAAGATATGCAGGTTACAAGGTTCAGACATACATGCCATCAGACATACATGGCGGCAGCCATCTTGGATTTTGACGTGGCGACCCAATTTTAAACAGCGTTCTTGCTTGTGCCTAGATACACCCACACACCAGATTAGAAGTTGGTACTTCGCTTATTTTTCAAGATATTTCGCTCACAAGGTTCAGACATATATATGGTGGCGGCCATCTTGGATTTTGACGTGGCGACCCAATTTTCAATAGCGTTCTTCCTTATGCCTAGGTACACCCACACACCAGATTAGAAGTTGGTACGTTGCTTATTTTTCAAGATATGCAGGTTACAAGGTTCAGACATACATGGCATCAGACAAACATGGCGGCGGCCATCTTGGATTTTGACGTGGGTTGCACCCACACATCAAATTCGAATGCGGTCCTTTGCTTACGCACACACGCACGCACACACGCATGGACGGACGGACACACGGACGGAGGGGAAAGCCATAGTCCCCCTTTCACTCCGCTGTGCGACGGGGGACAAATAAACCGCATCACCGCATCAATTCTGGAACTTTGGTCTGACCAGAGACCAGCAATGTATTTTTTTCGGCCTTATATAAATCGTTTAAAAGAAAAAAAGCCTTCAATTGTTTCTGGGAGTCAACAGCTTGCGTGATAGGCAGCTCACAGGACAACAGCTTCAAGCACAGCTTAACACTGGTCGAAGTAAGCAAGTCTCAGTTTCAACTGTGAAGAGGAGACTTCGAGCTGCAGGTTTGACAAGTCGAGTGGCAGTAAGAAAGTCATTGCTAAGATGGTAAAATAAGAAAAAGAGGCTTGCCTGGGCTATGAAGCACCGCCAGTGGACTACTGAAGACTGGAAGAAGGTCTTATGGACCGATGAATCAAAATTTGAAATTTTTGGTTCATCACACAGGGTTTTTGTACTCCGTTGAGTAGGCAAAAGGATGGTTCCTCAGTGTGTGACACCAACTGTCAAACATGGAGGAGGAAGCATGGTGGTCTGGGGCTCTTTTGCTGGATCCAGAGTCGGCAACTTGCACAGAGTGACTGGCACCCTGAACCAAAAGGGCTACCACAGAATTTTGCAGCGCCACGCAATACCCTCTGGTATACGCCTAGTTGGTCAGGGGTTCATCCTACAGCAAGATAATGACCCGAAACACACCTTCAGGCTATGTCAAAACTACCTTCGAGGAAAAGAAGAAGACGGTAGGCTTCAAATCATGAAATGGCCAGCACAGTCTCCAGACTTAAACCCCATCGAGCTGGTTTGGGATGAACTGGACAGAAGGGTGAAAGCAGAGCAACCTACAAGTGCAACATATTTATGGGAACTTCTGCAACAGTGTTGGGAAGAACTTCCGGAACAATATTTGATTTCCATTGTAGAAAGAATGCCACGAGTGTGTTCGGTGGTTATATCTACAAAAGGTGGCTACTTTGCTGAGTCAAAAATTTAAATTAAATTTTGTTAAACAAAATGATTCTATGATTTCTTTTTATCTCCAATAGTGGGGCAACTTAGCACAACAATTGTGCATTTCGTGAGGAAAGCACCAAATTTGGCACACTAGTAGACTATCATATTATGAAAATATCTGGATATTGGGCCATCTCAGATTCAGAGATTTGATTTTTGCATGTACATATTTATATATACACATATACACATGTACACGTATATATATATATATATATATATATATATATATATATATATATATATATATATATATATATATATATATATATATATATATATATATATAAAATGCATTCAGAAAGTATTCAGACCCCTTCACTTTTTTAAAAAATTGTTATGTTGAGGTGTTCTAAAACTTTTGACATCTAGTGTGTGTGTGCATGTGTGTGTATATAATATATATATATATATATATAGTCACGTGAAAAAGTAAGTACACCCCCATGAAAAGTTTTGACTTTTTCAACATACAGCTATTGATCTTCATTTCAACAATATTGATAGATAAAGGTGATATAATATCACAAATATCATGAAACATTTACATTTTGTAGTCCATTGTATCATTTAAATAAAATAAATGCAAATTTCGGATGTGGAAAAAGTAAGTACACCCTTGGTCGAATAGGTGGTATTGCCCCCGTTTGCAGAAACAACCTCAAGTAGGTATTTCTTATACCTGTCTACCAGTCTCTGCCATCGACTGGGAGTAAAATTTTTGCCCACTCCTCCATGCAGATTTCTTTCAGCTGTGTGAGGTTTTGAGGGGTTTCCTGCATGCACAGCTTGTTTTCAAATCCCCCCACAACATCTCGATGGGATTCAGATCCGGGCTTTGACTTGGACATTCCAGAACCCTCCATTTCTTTCTTTTCAGCCATTCCTTGGTGGATTTACTGGTATGTTTAGGGTCATTGTCATGTTGCAAGGTCCACCTTCGGTTGAGCTTTGACTTTCCGACAGATGGCCTCACATTATCCTCAAGCACCCTCTGTACAATGAAGAATTCATAGTGGATTATATGATGGTGAGCTGCCCAGGACCTGATGCAGCAAAGCCGCCCCAAACCATAATATTTCCACCATCATGCTTTACAGTTGGTATCAGGTTCTTGTGGTCAAATGCTGTCTTTGGTTTTCGCCAAACATGTCTTCTGTACTGTGGTCAAATATCTCTACCTTTGACTCATCTGTCCAGAGCACATTGTTCTAGAAGTGCTGGTCTTTGCCTCAGTGTTTATTGGCAAACTTTAGTCTTGCCCTGATGTTCTTTCTGGACAGCAAAGGTTTCCTCCTGGCACACCTCCCATGTAGATCAAATTTGTGCAGCCTCTTTCTAATGGTAGACTCGTGCACTTTGACATCAACAGTGGCAAGAGCTACCTGTTGGTCCAGTGATGACATTCTGGGTTCTTAGAGACTTCTTTCAGCATCTTGCGGTCTGCTCTCGGGCTGAACTTGCTGGGGCGGCCTGGTCTGAACAAGTTGGCAGTTTTTTGGAATCTTCTCCACTTGTAGATGATCTTCCGGACAGTCGAATGATTGATTTCGAATTGTTTGGAGATCTTTTTAAATCCCTTCCCAGACTCGTAGGCATCTATAACCTTTTTTCTGAAGGCCTCAGAGAGCTCTTTTGATCTAGACATGGTGACGCCGCACACTTCAACAACAAAGAGCAAACCAAACTAAATGTCTGAGGGTTAAATAAGACAGGATCCTCCAAGATCCTCTCTAACGATGTTCTAATCATTTGCACCTCTTTCCCCCCACAACATATCGACCTGTCTCAATGACCTGCTGCACCTGATTCTAATTTTAGGTATTTGAAGTAGTGATAAATGTAGGGGTGTACTTACTTTTTCCACATGCGAAATTTGCATTTATGTTTATTTAAATTATACAATGGACTACAAAATGTAAATGTTTCATGATATTTGTTATATTATATCACCTTTATCTATCAATATTGTTGAAATGAAGATCAAATAGCTGTGTGTTGAAATATGTTGAAAAAGTCAAAACTTTACATGGGGTGTACTTACTTTTTCACGTGACTGTATACATATATACACAATGAGATGGCAACATAGAGAGTAACCCAGTTTTAGGACCAGCAGAGAAGACAACCGAGAAGGAAGTTGAGGAAGTGGTAAAAGCAATGAAGAGTAGAAAAGCGGGAGGGCCGACGGGAGTTGTGGGAGATATGTTGAAGGCAGCAGGAAGTTGGGGTGTGAAGAGAATGACAGAGATCTGTAATCTGGTGGTGAAAGAAGGCCGCATTCCAGTGGATTGGGAACTGATTACCCTCGTCGATCTCTACAAGGGGAAAGGTGACCCTCTGGAGTGTGGCTCGTATTGAGCGATAAAGTTATTGGAGCATGGAATGAAGGTATTGGAAAGGGTGTTGGAGAGGAGGATAAGGAAGAAAGTGAAGATTGACAAAATGCAGTTTGGATTTATGCCAGGAAGAGGAACGACAGACGCACTTTTTATTGTGAGGCAGTTGCAGGAGAAGTACATGGAGCAGAGGAAGAAGTTGTTTCTTGGGTTTGTTGATCTGGAGAAAGCATTCGATGGGGTTCCACGTGAAGTATTGACATGGGCATTGAGAAAGTTAGGAGTGGAGGAATGGTTGATCAGAGTAGTGATGGCAATGTACAAAAGAGCACGCACAGCTGTAAGGACCAGTGGTGAATTTGAGGTGAAGGTGGGAGTGCATCAGGGGTCGGTACTAAGTCCATCTGCTGGCATTATTTGGTGAACGTTAAATATCCCACAGTGTCCTTCCTTCGCGAAGTTTGTTAAATATCCTTCACAAAGGATATTTGACGAATTTTCGAAGGCTCCACAACGGTCTCCACGTTTTCAAAGTTAAGTCTGTTCACAATTGCATTTTGTCGTGACTGTATTTTATCTTTCGGCTTGTGAACTTATAGTGTGTCCCTTGGATGTTTATCTCGGTGTTTATCATAAATTAATCGTTTGTTTGCCACGCGGCGTGTGAGGCCTTGCAGCCTCAGGCTTCCCCCGTCAAAGTTTGTTTCTTCCTTCGCTGGTTTTGCTAGGTTTTTGATTTTCCCTCCTCCCCCAAACTTCACTGACCATCTACTATTTGTCTAACGCTTGTAACCCCACCCCCCCCCCCCCCCAAAAAAAAACAAACAAAAAAACTTTTATTTCCCTTTCGCCTCGTGTGCTTTTGTCCCATCGTGTGCTTTTGCCTCTGCCCACGTGCGATGTCACGCCCCACCCCCATTTCCCCTTGCCTTCCACCTTTTGCCCTGTTCAAGTGACTCGTGGTCGTCCCTCTAGGCTCCCTCTCCCCATTGAATTTTTGTGAATATAAGATTGTTCTTCACGGTTCTGTTTAAATATGTTTAAACTTCCCCTGGAATGTTTCATTCAGTCGTATATTACAACACGCTGTTTTTCTTCCTATTTAAAAGGCTCCTTTCAATTTCCTCTTCAGCTCATTCCATTTCAAAAAAATATTTCAATCTCTTATGATTCCAAATCACTCCATGCTTCTAAATTCTCATTCATTCCACCCCTCCTCCATCGTTCTTAAATGGATCGTTAACTTGAAAATCACAACAAACCCAATTTGTTATAAATGTTCATCTTTCATTAATCATCCACTTTCTAAACTCCCCCCTTTGCCCCTCCCCTCCAAATCTCCCCACTTGCCCCTCCCCTCCTAAACTCCCCCCTTGCCCCTCCCCTCATAAACTCCCCCCTTACCCCTCCCCTCCAAATCTCCCCCCTTCGCCCCTCCCCTCTAAATCTCCCCCCCTTGCCCCTCCTAAACTCCCCCCTTGCCCCTCCCCTCCCTAAACTCCCCCCCTTGCCCTTCCCCTCCAAAACTCCCCCCTTGCCCCTCCCATTCAACTCTCTCCCCCAACCATCGCTCCCAAATTCTCCCTCCTCCCACTCAAAGCTGCCTCCTCCCCACTTCATCTCCCTTCTATCTCATACCTCCACCTTCCCCAACATTCTACTTTCCTCTGCCCCCCCTCAAACAACCCCTCACTGTGCCTCATTCCATCACCATCAAACCTTTCGTCCTCCTCATCCTTCCCTTTCTTGTAACTCTTCTGTAATCTCTGACACACTATCAACTGCTCTTCCTGCATCCCCCTCTCACCCTTCATCTGACCCTACCCCTCCCCTCCCCTGTCCTGCACCGATGCTCCCCTCTCTCCTCACTAACGGTATGGACCTCAAACATCCGGGGCCTTCCCTCAAACCTGATTGATCTCTCCATTCAGGTTGCTTCTGATAATCCAGACTTGATCTGCTTAACAGAAACTTTCCTCCTTCAAGATGTCTTTGATTCCTAAATATCTCTTCCTGGTTACTCCCTCCTCCGGTACGATAGACCTGAGCCTCGTCCTGGTGGTGGGGTGGCTATCTTTATCAAAAACTCTCTTCCTCACTCCCCCTGCACTGCCTCTCTCCACCCACCCCCAGGAGTACCTCTGGCTAAGGCTTCCCTCGCCGCTCCCACCTTTTGTTCATATGTGTTCTGTACAGTCCTCCAAACAGTGATGACTCCATTTACATTTCGCTGTCGGACAACATGGACCAACTTCTATCAACTCATCCAAACTCTCTCTTCCTCATATGTGGCGACTTCAACTGTCATCATGCCAGCTGGCTGGGTGTGGGTTCATCTCTCACCAGCCATGGCACCTCAGCAAAGGACTTCTGCGACGCATTGGGACTGACACAATCTGTCAATTTCCTGACCCGGATCTCAGTCAATGGAGTATCTTCTCTTCTGGACTTGGTTATGACTAACTTCCCTGCAAATGTCTGCTGCTCTTCTTCTGCTCCAATCGGTTCTTCTGATCATGTGCTTGTTAAAGTGGACATCTCTCTGGCCATTCTCAGAGAGCCTCCTCAGCGCCGACGAGTCTGGCATTTCACTCAGGCCGACTGGCACGGTCTGCAAGCAGCCATCAATCATCTGGACTGGTCTCCCATCTCTACTGCCTGTGACATCAATTCTTCCTGGGAATTCTTCCAAAGCAAACTGCTCTCTCTCATGCACAGATTTATCCCATCTCATCATCAGTTGTCTTACCCTTCCTCCCGTCCATGGTACATTGGTACACTGAATCTTGTGGTGAGGCAGTTGCCCTGAAACAACTTGCCTTTGCCTCTTGGAAGGCAAATCCAACTGAAGGCAATCTCAGTTCCTTCCACCAAGCTCGAAACAAGTGTGTGTCTACCCTCAGAAGTGCCAGGAAGCACTATTTCTCCACACTCAAGATTGAAATCTCAAACATGTCTCTTTCCTCCAAATCCTGGTGGCGTCTGGTCAAATCCGTTTCTGGTGTTTGTTCCCCCTCCAACCCCTCCCTTACCTCGAATGGCTACACAGTTGACACTGCACGTGACAAAGCCGAATGCCTCAACTTTGTGTTTGCCTCAAAATCTTGTGTCCCAAACCCATCTCTCTCTGTTCCCACCTTTCCCAGTCGAACCCAACAGCTCCTGGACTCTGTGTCCTTCTCTCCTGAAAAGGTGGAGAAGTTTTTATCAAACCTCAACTCTGATTCTGCAACTGGACCAGACGGCATCAGCCCACGGGTCCTAAAATCCTGCTCTGCCGCTCTATCTCAACCTCTCTCTGTTCTTTTCACCCTCTCTTTTGCTCAAGGTCATCTGCCAGCATCTTGGAAATCAGCAAACATTCCCGCTTTAGACAAAAAAGGTGCAAAAACAGATCCTTGCAACAACAGACCAATCAGCCTGCTTCCAATTATCAGCAAAAGTCATGGAATCCATCATTGCTTCAGATATCAA
>NC_136261.1:324303021-324523021 GCF_964187855.1 Myxine glutinosa
AATAGCGCTTTTCAAAACACGAACGATGTCTGAAACGTTCCGTGTCGCATCAAACTGTCCTCGTGGGGGAATTTGTGACGTCACAAGTATGCTTTGTGACGCATGAGCGAACGTATTAGTACATACCAGAGATCTTGTTTATTCTGCAGAATTCTGGCAAACTGATGACATGGGCATGTTCGAACAGGGAAATTAGGAAATACCTTTCGGATAAACACAAATATTTCAATTAAAAACAAATTAACTGAATGTGAGGAGGACTATGTCAGTCTGAGCAAGATCCTTAACCCCAACCCTTCCCTCCAAAGCTTCAAGGTGGCAGTGGACCACAACCTCAGGTCATCCTCCATCTGAGATCTTTCGTGCCCCCATTAACCCCTCACCCCTTCGTGTGTTGATGGGTCTTGTTGTCCCACGAGCATTACATGTAGTGAAGAGAATATTGACACATCCGGTAGTTTTAAAACGACATCTTCTTACTTCTCAGGTTCCACCTGGTCATTGAGATGGACAAACCAGCTAAGCTGAGCTCGGCGACCAAGCTGTACGGGGTGGACTTTGTCGATGTCGGTGCGTCTGGCCGGAGGGACTTCAAGATTCATTTATTCTCGTACAAAGAGGGAACGTTCACTGCAAAGGTGCTGTCCATATTGCTCACACCAATGAGCGTCACCAAAGACCACCTGTCGGCCGTCACACAGTGTCAGTGGTGAAGCCTACTTACTCAGGAAAGACGATAATAGTATTGACTGTGATATTATGATTAAGGTCATTTTAAATGTACTAAAATACATACAAGTTATCACTTCACTGTCCTAACATTGGGCTGGTAGGAATGCAGGATGGCCTCGCTCCTCCAGGTGTGCACAGTCACCTCGAAGCTGCTAAGCCTGGGTGAGAATGCCAATGCAGCTATAAACTGTCACCCTGGAGTCGTGCAGACAGGCCAAAGCTATCAATGTGTGTGCAGACCCTGCGATGGGCGTTAAGCTGGGTGTCCCATCCGCTGGCATGAGTTGGTGTACATTGAAGATCCCACACTGTCCTTCACGAAGAGTAGGTGAGTTGTCGCCGGAACCACAAACAAATTACAAATTCCTCCTCTATCCTCCAGGGGGCACTGCATCAGCGGCGTATCCAGTGCCGTATATTAACAGTCTGGCCAGCCTTTGATCTGCTCAACTACCGCCGTGATTGGTCGAGCCCGCGTCACGTGGTTTACAGGCGCCATTTTGCATTCCACCTCAGCCGAGCAGCTTTCCCGCTGCACCCGTTCCGTGCCATTGCTTCGTATCGTTGCATCTTTCATTTAAGTAATATTTCAATAAAATCAACCAATATGGTGTGTTGTGCCACGTGGGGATGTTCTGTTAGACCAGGACAAGGTCGTATAATGCACAGATTTCCTCGAGACAAGGAACGAAGTGCCATTTGGGCGGTGAAAATACGCCGAGTTGGATGGAATCCATCACCTCACTCATATCTATGTTCGGTAAGTGAAATCGCTTAATATATATTGGTTTCAAATCAAAAGTGACATGACACGTATGTATTAGGTCTCTGGTGAGCTTTACATTTATTTAGTCAACCATATATATATATATATATATATATTATACATATGTAACGAACTCAAGCAGACTCCATCGTGCCAGAAGCGGAAAGCGCGTTTATTGACGTGGTGATGATTCACTCGTGTCTGACGAATAAGCGCGTCCGATAAACCACAACAACAATGCAAATACAAGTCAGAATAATACGTTACATCCTCCTTTCTTTCAAGGAAGCCACTTTAAAGGAAACCAACAAAGCAAATAACTCTATAAAGTAAAACTTACAATGAATTAATTAACAAACAGCATCACATTCAGATCACGTGAATCAATTGATTTAAATTTAAAGATCCAGACGTCTGGGAGGGTTAACCGCTCTGCCGCTCCTTGTGATGAACTTGGTATTTCTGGGAGATGCAGTGGCTCGAGGCGATGACACTGTTGGGAGACTTTGGGATTCAGATGCTTGCTCACTTGGACTTGGGGACTTGCAGCAGTTCCCCACTGGGGTGTCCTGTTGAGTGGTGGGATCAGGGAAGTCCCTCATGTCCTGGGAAGAGTAAAAGCGAGAGAGTGGCTGACTTCCCACCGGGCCAACATTGGCTGAATGAGGCACTCTGCGGAGATGGAGCCTGTTACGCCGGTACACATTGTTTGGGGTCCTCAGCAAATATGACCGGGGGCTGTTGTGGCGCGCCTCAACTACAGCCGGAATCCAATGCCTGGCCTCCGGGTTTGGCAACATCCTAACACTGTCTCCCGGCTGGAGCGGTGGCAAATCTGACATAGATGGCTTGTCATGATAGTATTTTTGTTTCTCCTTCTGTGTGTCAAGGCGTGATCTCACAAGGTGATGGTCATACCGCGCAGGCATGAGAAGAGTGCGGTTGCAAGGCAGTGTGTTTCTGGGGCGTCTTCCCATTAGGAGCTGAGCCGGGGACAAGTTTATTCCTTCAAGTGGAGTGGTGCGGTAGTCTAGCAGGGCTAAGTACTTATCTGCTGACTTCTTCCAGAGCCTTTTCACTGTCTGGATCGCTCTTTCTGCCTCTCCATTGGCACGTTGGTGCTTGGGGGACACAATGTCGTGAGTTATGCCATATTCTTTGCAAAACTGAGAAAATTCCTCTGACGTGTACTGACTTCCGGAATCGCTTCGCAGCTTCTCTGGAATACCATGTCGACAAAACTGCTGCTTGAGAGCTTCGATTACAGAGCGAGCTGTAATGTCCTTGAGGCAATCCACCTCCACAAACTTGGAGTAATAATCGACCGTGAGCAAATACTGCTTTGATTCGAAGTCAAAAACGTCGCTTCCAACTTCGATGAATGGAAGATCAGGCGTGTAAGTCGGCAAGAGAGGCTCCCGTTGCTGAGCGCTTTGATACTCTGCACACTTGCAACAATTCCGTACAGTTTCTTCGATGTCAGAGTTCATTGAGGGCCAATACATGACCTCGCGAGCACGCTGCTTACACTTGTTCACTCCGAGGTGCGATTCATGAATCAAGCTCAGCATTCTGGGTCTGAGGCTTGGCGGGATGACAAGGCGCATGCCTTTGTAGACAACACTGTCTGAGACTGCCAATTGCGTTCTGGAGTCAAAGTACGGACGGACCTGTGCTGGGACTTCCTTTCGGGAGTCAGGCCATCCACTTGCAATGACACCGCAGAGAAGGCTCATTTGACTCAGAGTAGCTTCCTGGATTTCGAGGTATTTCCCACTCGTGATCGCAAGGAACTGGAACATGTTCACAGGCTCAAGGTCTTTCCCAGCTTCTGAGTCGGTGTCCGGTAGACGTGCACGGGACAATGTGTCGGGGAGCACCATCTCAGAACCACGGCAGTAGTTAACCTCCAAGTCATACCGTTGAAGCTTGAGCAACATACGCTGTAAACGCATGGGAGAAGATAGGAGAGGCTTCTTGAAGATTTCCTCAAGGGGTTTATGGTCATTATATACCACTACTGATTTTCCAAAGATATAGTAGTGAAATGCTTCTGTTGCATGGACGATTGAGAGCATTTCCTTCTCAATCATAGCGTAGCGACACTCAGTATCGGTCATACTGCGTGATGTGAACGCTATAGGGTTGCCATTCTGGAGCAAACAGGCTCCTACAGCGTTTTGGCTGGCATCGGCTTGTATTTCAACTGGCTGACTTACATCGTAGTACTGAAGGACCGGGGCCGAAATACATGCTTGCTTCAGCTTCTTGAAGGACAGCTCCTGAGCTGACTGCCAGGAGAACTCCACGTCCGCCTTGCAGAGATCACGGAGAGGCTTGCTTGTGTCACTTAGGTTGGGAATAAACTTCCCTAAATACTGAACGAATCCAAGGAAACGCTTGACGCCTTGTTTGTCTGTTGGACGTGGCATTTTCTCAACTGCCTTCGTCTTGAATGGATCTGGTAGCACTCCTTCTGCAGTAAGCAGGTGGCCTACATAAGGGACTGAGGTTTGCCGGATGAGGCATTTTCGGAAGTTTAGTTGCAGGTTATAACTTGTAGCTCGTTGCATAACTCGCTTCAGTACACAGTCGTGGTGGGTGATGTCACGACCAGCAACTAAAATGTCATCCATTACCGCTGTTGCCCATTCTATCCCTTCTAGCATCTGGTCCATGATTCGCTGGAATATCTCCGGCGAGCACCTCAATCCATAAGGGAGACGCAGCCAGCGGTATCTCCCTACAGGTGTATTGAACGTGGTCAAGAATGAAGAAGGCTCGTCAAGGCGAATTTGCATGAACCCACTGCGGGCGTCAAGCACAGAAAATACTTTGGCTCCAGGGATTTGAGCTAAAACTTCCTGAACAGTTCTCATTGGGTAGTGCTCACGTTTTGTGCACTTGTTTAAGTCTTTGGGGTCTATACAGATGCGGACTTTGCCGTTGCGTGGACTTGCGCGAACCCACTTGCGGACTTTGCCGATTTCTGAACCGGCAAAACTCCTGGTAGAGATCCAGACTCTCCCAGTCGATCGAGGGATGATCAAAGTTCGGAGATGCCATATTTATGGAGACGAATGGCGGCTTATGGCGTGAATATCATCCCACTTCTGACACCATGTAACGAACTCAAGCAGACTCCATCGTGCCGGAAGCGGAAAGCGCGTTTATTGACGCGGTGATGATTCACTCGTGTCTGACGAATAAGCGCGTCCGATAAACCACAACAACAATGCAAATACAAGTCAGAATAATACGTTACATATTCCCTGTAACATTTTTCGTGTACACATGCAGTGTATATGGTATATATATGAGGGATTGAAGGAGCCGGTGCTCCTGCATGAGACGGACGAAGTGACGGACAAGACACAAACTCGTCCGAGAAGATATTTATTGTAAACTCAACTCGGGAACTCTGAAAGCCCGTTTATCGGGTTCGCATATATATATATCAAACCAAAAAGCATGCTTTTTAACCAAAGCCACGCCTCTTAGGCGAGGCACGCTTTGGTGGTCATGTGACCGACAGGTGCAAGTAATTATAACCTCGGCACCGCGGTTCGCCCGCCGGGCACGCTTTGGTGGTCACGTGACCAACAGGTGCAAGTAATTATAACCGCGGTGCCGTGGTGTGTCCGGCCGGTTACGTCACCGGCTGGGGCAAGGCGATTCTGTCAATGGTCTCGAGCTTTGGGGGACCCATGGGTTCCTACACACGCCCCCCCAGAATCGACTTGGTCCAGGAAGGTCAACCTGAGGGGGGTCCGGATGACCCAACCGAAACGACCCCTGGCTGGTCGCGGGGGGGGGTCCGGTGTGGTGGCGGGTGGCCGGTAGCCGGACGGGGGGTGCAGTGGACGGGGGGCGGCCGCGCCGCGGTGGGAGAGCCAGCCGTGGCGGCTGGTCGACGTCCATGTGGGCCGGCTTGAGGCGGTCCACCGAAATCCGGTCCGCCCGGCCGCCGATGCAGACGGCGAAGGACTTGTTGTCCCGTCGTAGGACCCGGAAGGGTCCGTCGTATGGTGGCCGCAGCGGCCCCCGGTGCGCGTCGTGGCGCACAAAGACGTACTCCGCCGTGCGGAGTGCTGGGGGGACGTAGGAGTGGGGGTCGCCGTGGCGGGACGTGGGCACCGGGGCGAAACGTCGGGCAGCCTCCTGGAAGTGCGTGCGCTGGCGCGCGGCGGACGAGGGGCTAGTGGCGTCGGGCACAAACTCGCCCGGGACGCGGAGAGTCTGGCCGTACACCAGCTCGGCGGTGGACGCCTGGAGGTCCTCCTTGGGGGCCGTGCGGAGGCCCAAAAGGACCCACGGGAGCCGGTCGGCCCACCCGTCGTCCTGGAGGCCGGCCATGAGTGCGGCCTTCATGGAGCGGTGGACCCGTTCGCACAACCCGTTGGCTTGGGGGTGGTAGGCCGTGGTGCGGTGCAGAGTGACTCCCAACGTGCGGGCGACCGCGCCCCAAAGTTCGGACGTGAACTGTGGGCCGCGGTCGGACGAGATGTGCGCCGAAGCGCGCGACCCAGGTGGCGATGAACGCCTGCGCCACGTCGGCGGTGGTGGTGGAGGTGAGGGGCCCGGCCACCTGGTGGACCTGTCCACCATGGTGAGCAGGTGGGTGAACCCCCGCGATGGGGGAAGGGGACCCACCAGGTCCACGTGGACGTGGTCGAAACGCCGCTCGGGCACAGTGAAAGGAGCCAGCGGAGCCTGGGTGTGACGGTGGACCTTGGCCCGCTGGCAGGCTGTGCAGGCGTTGGCCCAGTCGCGGACGTCCCGTCGCAACCCATGCCAGACGAAGCGTGCCGACACCAGCTTCTGGGACGTCTTCCGGCCCGGGTGCGAGAGGCCGTGGAGGGCAGCAAAAATGTGACGCCGCCAGGAGACCGGCACGACGGGGCGCGGTCGGCCTTGGGAGACGTCGCAGAGCAGGACCGTGTCCGCGACGTGGACGTTAGCCAAGCGGAGGCCCGTGTCTGCCACCCTGAGCGCCTGCACCGTGCCGTCGGTGGCCTGGTCCGTCGCCATCAGGGCGAAATCCACGCCGAGGTGGACGGCGTTGGCACCGGCCCGAGAAAGGCAGTCGGCCACGGCGTTGTCCTTTCCGGCGACGTGCCGGATGTCCGTGGTGTATTCCGACACTGCGGAGAGGTGGCGCTGCTGGCGGGCCGACCACGGCTCCGTGACCTTGGCCATTGCGAAAACCAATGGTTTGTGGTCGACAAAGTCCGTGAACGGGCGGCCCTCCAGGAGGTGGCGAAAATGGCGGACGGCCAGGTCCAACCCGAGGAGCTCGCGGTCGAACGTGCTGTACTTCAGCTCGTTGGGCAGGAGTTGCCGGCTAAAGAACGCGAGCGGCTGCCAGGCCCCGTTCACCCATTGTTCATGGACTGCGCCCACGGCGTAGTCGGAGGCGTCCGTGGTGAGGGCGATGGGAGCATGGGGTACCGGGTGGGCCAGCAGCATTGCGTCGGCGAGGGCCCGTTTCGCGCCGGCAAAAGCAGCGTCCATGTCCGTGGACCAGACGACGTCGCACTTCGCCGGCTGGCCGCGGAGGGCGGCGTACAAGGGCCGCATGAGTTGCGCCGCTCTGGGCACGAAGCGGTGATAAAAGTTCACCATCCCGAGGAACTCCTGCAGCGCCTTGACGGAGCAGGGGCGCGGGAAAGCGGCGATGGCCTCGACTTTGGCCGGTAGCGGCACGGCGCCGTTCCGGGTGATGCGGTGGCCCAAAAAGTCGATCGTCGCCGCACCAAAGTGACATTTGGCTGGGTTGACGATCAAGCCGTGCTCGCTGAGGCGGCCGAACAGCGTCCGGAGGTGGAGGAGGTGCTCGGCTCTGGATGTGCTGGCGACGAGGATGTCGTCCAGGTAGGTGAAGAGGAACGGCAAGTTGCGCAGCACGCCGTCCATCAGGCGCTGGAACGCCTGTGCCGCGTTTTTGAGGCCGAAGGGCATCCGGAGGAATTCAAAGAGGCCGAAAGGTGTAATAACGGCCGTCTTCGGGATGTCGGCCGGGCGGACGGGCACCTGGTGGTACCCCCGAATCAGGTCCACTTTTGAAAAAATGGTCCGCCCCGCCAACCGGGCAGAAAAATCCTGGATGTGTGGGACGGGGTACCTGTCGGGGGTAGTGGCGTCGTTGAGGCGGCGGTAGTTGCCGCATGGCCGCCATCCGCCCCCCAGCTTCGGGACGATGTGCAGCGGCGAGGCCCAGGCGCTGTCGGAGCGCCGCACGATGCCGAGGCGCTCCAGCGCGGCGAACTCGGCCTTGGCGACGGCGAGTTTGGCGGGGTTGAGACGGCGAGCTCGGGCGTACACCGGCGGGCCCGTAGTGGGGATGTGATGCTCGATGCCGTGACGCACCGCGACGGCCGAAAACGTCGGTCGTGTGAGGGCCGGGAACTCCGCGAGGAGACGCGCGAAGTCGTCTGCCAACGGGAGGACGCAGGAAAGCTTGGTGGGCGCGGAACGGCTCAAGGCGCACGCCAGCGAGCTGAAAGTTTCGGCGTTGACGAGACGCCGGCGTTTCACGTCGACCAGTAACCCATGGGCGCAAAGGAAATCGGCCCCGAGCAAAGCCATGGGGACGTCCGCCATCACGAACTCCCAGCGAAAGAGCTGGCTGCCTGAGCGGAGGGCGACGGTGCGTGGGCCGAAGGTGCGGATGGTGGAGCCGTTGGCCGCGATTAAGGAGGGGCCGCAAATGGCGGCCCGCCTGTCCTCCGCCGAAGCGGGAATGACGCTCAGCTGAGCGCCGGTGTCGCAGAGAAAACGCCGCCCCGACGCTTGGTCCGCGATGAATAGCAGGTTTCCGGAACGTGCCCCTCTCGGCGTCTGTGCCCCTCTGGACGTCTGTGCCCCTCTCGACGTCTGTGCCCCTCTCGACGTCTGTGCCCCTCTCGACGTCTGTGCCCCTCTCGACGTCTGTGCCCCTCTCGACGTCTGTGCCCCCCTCGACGTCTGTGCCCCTCTCGACGTCTATGCCCCTCTCGACGTCTGTGCCCCTCTCGACGTCTGTTCCCCTCTCGACGTCTGTGCCCCTCTAGACGTCTGTGCCCCTCTCGACGTCTGTGCCCCTCTCGACGTCTGTGCCCCTCTCGACGTCTGTGCCCCTCTCGACGTCTGTGCCCCTATCGACGTCTGTGCCCCTCTCGACGTCTGTGCTCCTCTCGACGTCTGTGCCCCTCTCGACGTCTGTGCCCCTCTCGACGTCTGTGCCCCTCTAGACGTCTGTGCCCCTCTCGACGTCTGTGCCCCTCTCGACGTCTGTGCCCCTCTCGACGTCTGTGCCCCTCTCGACGTCTGTGCCCCTCTCGACGTCTGTGTCCCTCTGGACGTCTGTGCTCCTCTCGACGTCTGTGCCCCTCTGGACGTCTGTGCCCCTCTGGACGTCTGTGCCCCTCTGGACGTCTGTGCCCCTCTGGACGTCTGTGCACCTCTGGACGTCTGCGCCCCTCTGGACGTCTGCGCCCCTCTGGACGTCTGCGCCCCTCTGGACGTCTGCGCACCTCTGGACGTCTGCGCCCCTCTGGACGTCTGCGCCCCTCTCGACGTCTGCGCCCCTCTCGACGTCTGCGCCCCTCTCGACGTCTGCGCCCCTCTGGACGTCTGCGCCCCTCTGGACGTCTGCGTCCCTCTCTACGTCTGTGCCCCTATCGACGTCTGTGCCCCTCTCGACGTCTGTGCGCCTCTCGACGTCTGTGCGGCTCTCGACGTCTGTGCCCCTTTCGACGTCTGTGCCCCTTTCGACGTCTGTGCCCCTCTCGACGTCTGTGCTCCTCTCGACGTCTGTGCCCCTCTCGACGTCTGTGCCCCTCTCGACGTCTGTGCCCCTCTCGACGTCTGTGCCCCTCTCGACGTCTGTGCCCCTCTGGACGTCTGTGCCCCTCTGGACGTCTGTGCCCCTTTCGACGTCTGTGTCCCTCTCGACGTCTGTGCCCCTATCGACGTCTGTGCGCCTCTCGACGTCTGTGCCCCTCTCGACGTCTGTGCGGCTCTCGACGTCTGTGCCCCTTTCGACGTCTGTGCCCCTTTCGACATTTGTGCCCCTTTCGACGTCTGTGCCCCTCTGGACGTCTGTGCCCCTCTGGACGTCTGTGCCCCTCTCGACGTCTGTGCCCCTCTGGACATCTGTGCCCCTCTGGACGTCTGTGCCCCTCGGGACGTCTGTGCCCCTCTGGACGTCTGTGCCCCTCTGGACGTCTGTGCCCCTCTGGACGTCTGTGCCCCTCTGGACGTCTGTGCCTCTCTCGACGTCTGTGCCCCTCTGGACGTCTGTGACTCTCTCGACGTCTGTGCCCCTCTGGACGTCTGTGCCCCTCTGGACGTCTGTGCCCCTCTCGACGTCTGTGCCCCTCTCGACGTCTGTGCCCCTCTCGACGTCTGTGCCCCTCTCGACGTCTGTGCCCCTCTGGACGTCTGTGCCCCTCTGGACGTCTGTGCCCCTCTGGACGTCTGTGCCCCTCTCGACGTCTGTGCCCCTCTCGACGGCTGTGCCCCTCTCGACGTCTGTGCCCCTCTCGACGTCTGTGCCCCTCTCGACGGCTGTGCCCCTCTCGACGTCTGTGCCCCTCTCGACGTCCCTCTGTGCCCCTCTGGACGTCTGTGCCCCTCTGGACGTCTGTGCCCCTCTCGACGTCTGTGCCCCTCTCGACGTCTGTGCCCCGCTCGACGTCTGTGCTCTCGACGTCTGTGCCCCTCTCGACGTCCCTCTCGACGGGCACGTCTGTGCTCCTCTGGACGTCTGTGCCCCTCTGGACGTCTGTGCCCCTCTGGACGTCTGTGCCCCTCTGGACGTCTGTGCCCCTCTGGACGTCTGTGCCCCTCTCGACGTCTGTGCGCCTCTGGACGTCTGTGCCCCTCTGGACGTCTGTGCCTCTCTCGACGTCTGTGCCCCTCTCGACGTCTGTGCGCCTCTCGACGTCTGTGCTCCTCTCGACGTCTGTGCGCCTCTGGACGTCTGTGCCCCTCTGGACGTCTGTGCCTCTCTCGACGTCTGTGCCCCTCTCGACGTCTGTGCCCCTCTGGACGTCTGTGCCCCTCTCGACGTCTGTGCGCCTCTGGACGTCTGTGCCCCTCTGGACGTCTGTGCCTCTCTCGACGTCTGTGCCCCTCTCGACGTCTGTGCCCCTCTGGACATCTGTGCCCCTCTCGACGTCTGTGCGCCTCTCGACGTCTGTGCTCCTCTCGACGTCTGTGCCCCTCTCGACGTCTGTGCCTGTCATGTATGCAGTGCAAATATTCACCGTTGTATCCCTACACAGGGACCGGGTTGGATCCCTACGCCAGACCTCGGATGGCGCTGCTGTGAATCGGGCCTTGATCGGCAGAGTGAATAAACGCGTTCGACAATTGATCGCAGTTTGTCGAGATACCTTACATGGCGACGAGGATAAACATCTAGACCATGACTTCTTTCGGCCATATAGATGAATTCGACCCTCATGAGGGGGATTTTGACACGTATTCTGAGCGGTTGTCTTTCTACTTCGAGGCGAACGGCATCGCGACCGAAGGCCGGATGAAGGCCGTCTTCCTGTCCGTTTGCGGAGGTGAGACGTTCACACTCGTTAAAAACCTGATTCGGCCTCGGACAATCCAGGAGCTCACGTATGCAGAGCTCAAGGCCGCTTTGAAGGAACATTGCAACCCATCTCCTTCAGTCATCCTGTGTCGGTTTAATTTTTACATGTGCAGACAGCAGCAAGGTCAGTCGATCGCAGACTTCATTGCACACCTCAAAAAACTGTCACATCTGTGTGAGTTTGGGGACACGATCGATGACATGCTTCGTGATTTGCTGGTGGTTGGCATGTCCGATGACCGCACTCGTAGACGCCTGCTTGCTGAGAGAAGACTGACGTTCCAAAATGCCAGAGACACCGCCATTTCCATGGAAAGTGCTGAACGCAACGCTACAAGCATCGGTGCCACTCGCTCGTCTGGTACCAGCCCTGCTGTGAATCGGTTGGATCATGTTCAGCCAAAACGTTGGAACAAGGCTCCTCGTCAGAAGCCAGTGCAGTCTCAAACCCACAACAACTGTTTTCGGTGCAACGGAAAGCACCCTCCGGAGACGTGTCGGTTCAAAGATACCACCTGCCATTTCTGTTCGAAAACTGGCCATATTGCTCCAGCTTGCATCACTCGCAAATCGGGAAAAGGAATAGCTGCTGACAAGATTCATCAGTTTATCGGTTCGGAGGAACCCGAGCTTGACCAGGTGAGCTCTGTTTCCGACAACTCAGAATCGTATGACCTGCTTCATATTGATTCTCACCATAGGCGGGACCCTCTTCTTGCCAATGTTGTCGTCAACAATCGACCATTGCAAATGGAGGTCGACACTGGTGCGGCCGTCTCGCTCATCAGCCATGCTGTTTTCACAAACCTGTGGAGTGATGCTGACCGACCCCATCTGAAACCTACTACCTATGGACTCTCCACCTATACAGGTGAGAAGATTGTTCCCTGCGATACTATGTGACGTCACGGTGGGCTACGATAACCGTGAGTTTCACCTACCCCTGATCGTCATTCCTGGAAAGGGCCCTTCCTTACTCGGCAGGAACTGGTTGAGCATAATTCGACTGAAGTGGGAAAGCATTCATCAACTCCGGGCAGCCAACGTTTCTCCTACCGCAGCATACACACTCAAAAATGTGCTGGATACGTACCCGGATGTCTTCAAGGATGAGCTTGGAACTTTGAAAGGACATACGGCTAAACTCAGGGTTGACCGGGATGCCAATCCTATATTTTGCAGGGCTCGCCCAGTCCCTTTCGCCCTGCGTGAGCGGATTGACAAGGAACTGGATCATCTTGAAAATCTGGGGATCATCGAGCAAATCCAGTATCCCGAATGGGCGGCGCCCATCGTTCTGGTCATAAAATCGGACCAGTCCATCCGCATATGTGGAGATTATAAAATGACCGTGAACAGGTGTTCTTCATTGGATAAATATCCAATCCCGAGGATCGAAGACCTCTATGCTCGTCTCACGGGAGGCAAGACTTTTACGAAACTCGATCTCAAATCCGCCTATCTACAGCTCTGCTTGGACGAGAATTCGAAACAGTATCTTACCATCAACACGCATCATGGGTTGTACAGGTACCACCGACTTAGTTTTGGAGTGAAATCTGCACCTGGAATTTATCAGCGTGTCATGGACAGTTTGTTTGCCGCCGAACACAATGTCGTTTGTTACCAGGATGATATTCTGGTTACTGGTCGTACGGACGCGGAACATCTACAGAACCTGGAGAGAGTTCTGAAGAAGATTTCGGACTCCGGCATACGATTGATGCCGAGGGTCTACACCCGACAGATGAGAAAGTCCGAGCTATCAAGGATGCTCCTGCTCCACGAGATGTGACCGAATTGAAGTCATACCTCGGTTTGCTTCAGTTCTATGGTCGTTACATCCCGAATGTGACCGACGTTTTGGGCCCCCTTTATCAGCTTTTGAGGAAAGGAGTCTCCTGGAGCTGGGGGTTTACTGAACAATCAGCATTCCAGACCTCTAAGGATCTGCTCAAATCGTCCAATGTTCTCGTTCATTTTGATCCAGAGAAGGATCTTGTGCTGACATGCGATGCCTGTCGGTGTGGAGTGGGGAGTGTATTATCACACGTGATGCCTGACGGTACGGAAAGACCGGTTGCATTTGCATCCAGGACGTTGTCCCCGGCAGAGAAAAACTATTCCCAACTTGACAAGGAAGGATTGGGAATCGTTTTCGGCGTCGGCAAATTTCGCCAGTACCTTCTTGGACATCATTTCACGATTCGCACTGATCACAAGCCGCTGATCAGTCTGTTTGGTCCAACTAAGGCGACATCTGACACACTACCACCCAGGATCATCCGCTGGTCCCTGTTTCTCGCTGCTTATGACTACACCATATGTTATAAGCCCGGTTCATCTATCACAAATGCAGATGCCATGAGTCGGTTACCCCTTCCAGAATCCGTTGATGATTCGCCTACACCAGGATCCATTATCGCACTGATGGATCATCTGGAAGATTGTGCTGTAGATTCTGGCCAGATCCGCACTCATACTCGACGAGACCCCGTTCTGTCCAGAACTGTCCAGGCTGTACAGCTTGGATGGCATTTGCTACCTGAGGGTGACCCAGATTTTGCGGCTTTTAAAGCACGTAAAAACGAACTCAGCGTGGAAAATGGTTGCCTACTCTGGGGATGTCGTGTCGTGATCCCGAAAAATCTGCGTTCCAGGGTCATGGATGAAATCCATGACTGTCACCCCGGGATTGTGAAGATGAAGTCACTCGCCAGAAACTATGTGTGGTGGCCGAATCTTGATGCTGATATCGAACATCATGTTCGACATTGTTACCCCTGCCAGAGCACCCGGAATACACCTGCGAAAGCGCCACTGCATCCCTGGGAATGGCCCAGCGAACCGTGGCATCGCCTACATCTCGATTATGCTGGGCCTATTAACGGCAGCATGATTCTAATAATTACGGACGCGCACACAAAATGGATTGATGCCTATGTGACGCGTGGTACTACGTCAGCCATTGTCATCGAAAGACTCAGACGCTGTTTCGCCATTCATGGTCTGCCCAGGATGATCGTGAGTGATAATGATAACGGTTCGTGTTTTTCCAGTACCGAGTTTGCCAAGTTCACACGTCGGAACGGCATCAAACATAAGTTTGTCAGCCCACATCACCAGGCTTCAAATGGCTTGGCCGAATGATCCGTAGGAATCATCAAATCCGGATTGCAGAAACTTCAGGAGGGAACCCTGGAAACAAAGCTGTCTCGTCTCCTGTTCAAATACCGTATCACGCCACAATCAACAACCGGTGCAGCTCCGTCTGAGTTATTGATGAAACGACACTTGAGATCGACACTTGACAATCTCAAACCAGACATATCAAATGTTTATCAGAGCCAGCTTAATCAAAAGTTGGTGCACGATAAGACGTCCAACAGTCGATGTATCAACATTGGAGATCCAGTGTTTGCCCGAAATTTTGGTGCAGGTGCGATGTGGCTACCGGGGGACATCATCGAGAAGCCAGGTCCACTGTCCTGTGTGATTCGCCTGCAGGATGGCCGTGAAATTCGTCGACATCAGGACCACATAACCTACCGTCACTGTGAGTCGATGGAGCCTGTAGCATCGTCACAGTCAGGACAACAGTTCGACCCGCCACTGCCGGAGATCGTCGTGGCCGCTCCAGCCGGCTCGGATGCCCCGAAAACCTCTGCAAACGCTACACCCTTCGTGGAGACCAAAGGAATCACCTCGGACTCTGTATCCACTGGTACACCGCGACCCAAAGGTATCACCTCGGACTCTGTATCCACTGGTACACCGCGACCCAAAGGAATCACCTCGGACTCTGTATCCACTGGTACACCGCGACGCTCAATGCGTGAGAGAAAAGCACCCAACCGGTTGAATCTTTGAAGATGTTTTTTTTTCACGTTGACACATATTTTCACATGTTTTGGAAATGTTGCTTTTGAAATGTCAATTCTGGAAATCTAGCACGTATTGCTCGTGGTAATTTTGGACTTAAAGGGGAGGATGTCATGTATGCAGTGCAAATATTCACCGTTGTATCCCTACACCGGGACCGGGTTGGATCCCTACGCCAGACCTCGGATGGCGCTGCTGTGAATCGGGCCTTGATCGGCAGAGTGAATAAACGCGTACGACTATTGATCGCAGTTTGTCGAGATACCTTACAGTGCCCCTCTCGACGTCTGTGCGGCTCTCGACGTCTGTGCCCCTTTCGACGTCTGTGCCCTTTCGACGTCTGTGCCCCTTTCGACGTCTGTGCCCCTTTCGACGTCTGTGCCCCTCTCGACGTCTGTGCCCCTCTCGACGTCTGTGCCCCTCTCGACGTCTGTGCCCCTCTCGACGTCTGTGCCCCTCTCGACGTCTGTGCCCCTCTCGACGTCTGTGCCCCTCGACGTCTGTGCCGCTCTCGACGTCAGTGCCGCTCTCGACGTCAGTGCCCCTCTGGACGTCTGTGCCCCTCTGGACGTCTGTGCCCCTCTGGACGTCTGTGCCTCTCTCGACGTCTGTGCCTCTCGACGTCTGTGCCCCTCTGGACGTCTGTGCCTCTGTCGACGTCTGTGCGCCTGTCGACGTCTGTGCCCCTCTCGACGTCTGTGCCCCTCTCGACGTCTGTGCCCCTCTCGACGTCTGTGCCCCTCTCGACGTCTGTGCTCCTCTCGACGTCTGTGCCCCTCTCGACGTCTGTGCTCCTTTATTATCAGAAACATCGAGAAGCCAAATTAATACTTTGGTCAAAATGTCAAAGGTCAGCATCACATAAAATCGGAAATTTTGATCCCATTGACCTGAAGTTTTGAAAATTTGCTTTTTGGTCACAGAAGCCTATTGTTTTTGAGATCAAACGGTCAAGGTCGCCTAAAACTATCAATTTCTTTTTTGTTGATTTCTTCATCATGTTCAGCATACGGAAGAAAAATAAGTCTGAATACAAAGCAGATGTTTCTGGGCTTTGCATTTTCAGATGCTTTCTAGTTGGATTTTCTCTTTCTCCATTCTGTGGTTCCCCGTAAGCAGGCTTGCCGGGCCAAGTGGCGAATTGTTAAGATTATCATTATTCTAGTTGTTTGTAATGGATTCGAAATATAAACTTGTTTGACGGCCTGGTGCCCTTTCTGTTGTCTGCGCTGTTGTACTTGCACATGTTTTTCATTCATATCTTTCATTGTTCGTTCATGTTTGATGAAATCGTGAGACCTCATGGGGGAATCAGATTTGTGTTAATGGTGGATGTGGTCCCCCAACATTCATGATACTAGAAACAATTGCTCCCTGAAGGGCTGGGTCATGTTATCATCCTTGGTTATTATGCGTGATGTTAATTAATACTATTATTATTACTATTTATTTATAAAGCTCTTTCTAACCACTGACCGACTGGCCGATATTGATGCTCGGGCGTGTTGTAGAAAGTTGAAAGATGGCATGCTGACGGATATCGAAGCTGGTACACTGGGAAAAATCGCAGAACTGCCGGCAAGTGTCCGTAAGTGGGGGGAAAAAAGAAGACAAAGTGTCCGTAAATGAAAATTTAAGTTAAAAAAAACAAAAAAAAAACTGTCAAAGCATCTCTTCAAAAAATAAACCAAAAAAAAAACCCATCAATCAATATCTAGCATTTGGCAATTGTAATGTCTATAACTGTAAACTGAAATAAAAATCTCAATGAAAATTTACATGAAAACCGTAAACACAAAATAAATAAACCTAAATTGATATGTAGCAGCATGTCGGTGATGCTTACCTATAATCATGAAGCTTCTATTTATTATATACCTACATACAAAGTGTGGTTTGTCATTGCTTACAGGCTCGTGAAATATGGTCTAGGCTTGTGGATGAGCTCGGACACGGAACAGATCAGGACACAACATAAAGAAACAGCAGGAGACAGGGGTAACTCCAACAGCAGTGCGGAGGGAGAAGGTAAACTGAGACGGACAAACAAGGGATGCAGGTAACGATGAGGGTAGGGGAAATTATTTTGTAATAATGTTACTATTATCACTAGTGATGGGCGTCCACAACCATCCTTGACCATGTTGTGAAATGTCTGCCGAGACTGTCGCTGCTTTTTTATTTATTTATTTTTCTTCTTCCTCCACCCTTACACTTTCACCATGACTCACGCGAGACAAGGAGCGGGCCTTAAGCAATTGGTTCACTGATCTCTCTGTCCGTATATCTACACGTTAGTTTATGATTGATAACTTAATTTCCAATTGAATATTATACTTCGGCTCTGAATTCGTCCTGATCATGCATGTGCAGAGATGAGATTTTTTTTTTTTTTTTACTTTGTCTATCTTTCTGGCAGGCAAGCAAAAGTAAGTCATTCCAAATAGGAAACTTACTGTTTTTAAGGGTGTCATAAGGGAGACAAACAAGCATGAAAATTTATTTTATTTTATACGATTTATATAAACATCCGTTAAATCATATCACACGCAAATCCTCAAAATCTAAACAGTATCTTTAGAATTTCAATAAAAGCCACATCACTGTTCATATTAGTAAATATTATTCCATCGTGTTTCAAATCGTGATATCAACAGTGTTGGCATGTTGGCAACTTCGGTCATTGTGTTATGATTAACGATGGATTTGTTGAGAAACCAGGTGTTTTGTTTGGACGATTACTTTGAGGTGGATAGGATGTTGTGGACCGATACATTGGCCCCCATATCCCTTTTTGTGTATACATAGTTGAGGCTCATTTTAAAGCTAGTACACTACATGTCCAAAAGTATGTGGACACCCAAACATCACACATCTCATTCCAAAATCATAGCCATTAATATGGCGTTGGTCTCCTCCCCCCCCCCCCCCCCCATCCCCATTTTTGCAATAACAGCCTCCACTCTTCTGGGAAGGCTTTCCACTAGATGTTGGAACATCGCTGTGGGAATGTGCTTCCATTCAGCCACAAGAGCATTAGTGAGGTCAGGCACTGATGTTGGGCGATTCGGCCCGGCTCGAAGTCGGCGTTCCAATTTATCCCAAAGGTGTTCGATGGGGTTGAGGTCAGGGCTCTGTGCAGGCCAGTCAAGTTCTTCCACGCAGATCTTGACAAACCATTTCTGTATGGACTTCGCTTTGTGCACTGGGGCATTGTCATGCTGAATCAGGAAAGGGCCTTCCACCAAAATCCGCCAAAGCCAGATTCGTGCGTTGGATTGCCAGATGGTGAAGCGTGATTCATCACTCCAGAGAATGCGTTTCCACTGCTCCAGAGTCCAATGGCGGTGAGCTTTACACCACTCCAGCCGACGCATTGCGCATAGTGATCTTAGGCTTGTGTGCGGCTACTCAGCCATGGAAACCCATTTCATGAAGCTCCCAAAGAACAGTTGTTGTGCTGACGTTGCTTCCAGAGGTAGTTTGGAACTCGGTAGTGAGTGTTGCAACCGAGGACAGACGATATTTACGCGCTTCAGCACTCGGCGGTCCTTTTCTGTGAGCTTGTGTGGCCTACCACTTCGCGGCTGAGCTGTTGTTGCTCCGAGACGTTTCCACTTCACAATAACAGCACTTAAAGTTGACCAGGACAGCTCTAGCAGGGCAGAAATTTGATGAACTGACTTGTTGGAAAGGTGGCATCCGATGACAGTGCCTCGTTGAAAGTCGCTGAGCTCTTCAGTATGGCCCATTCTACTGCCAATGTTTGTCTCTGGAGATTGCATGACTGTGTGCTTGATTTTATATATACCTGTCAGCAATGAGTGGCTGAAAGAGCCGAATCCACTAATTAGAAGGGGTGTCAGCATACTTTTGGTTATGTAGTGTAACTAGTACACCAAATGGAACACGACAAAAGGAGCAGTGGAGAGGGGGAAAACAGGAACAGCAGAGCTGAAGGCCAAGGCAGAGGGAGGTGGACAAACAATGGGTGTGGGATGGAATTGGGGAGCAGGAGAGGATGCATGGTGTGGACAACATAGATACAGTAGGAAACTCAGGAGATAAAACTGGAAATTTGGAAGGAGGAGGGGTTGTGCTGGGGAGAAGAGTTAACGAGGGGAGGAAAGACATGGTTTTGGTTTGGGAACAATCTGATGTGGGTGAACAGCTGTCTTGAAGACCTGGGTGGAAGAATAGGATTGAAGAGAATGTGAAAGTTGGTTCCATGCATGGGGGGGCGGGGGGGGGGGGGAAATAACAAATGAGTGGAGGTGAGTCGTGATATTTGGATTTTTGGAGTTTTACCAGAATGGGGGTTGATGGTGGCACAATGTGCCCTGCAGAAAGTTGGGGTTGACAAAACATGGAAAGAGCAGCAGGTGCGCCCAGAAAGTAGGCAGAAGAAGACCGAGAGACCATCGACCTGTTTGCGATAGCGAAGTGGTAGGTGCATAAAATCTCCCATCGTGGGAGATTCCAGTGATGTTGAAGGCCTTGGTTTCCACAGCATCATGCTGAGCAAGACACGAGGTGGTGGAGCCAACCCAGAAGGGAGAGCAGGACTCCATCAAGCTGTGGATGAAAAACTTGTAGGCGGATAGCATTTCAGGTGTGCCAAGGAAGGACTTTGTATGACACAGGATGCCCAGTCAGCGGCTGGCTCTGGAGGCTAACTTTGAAATGTGGTTTCCCCAAGAAAGGTCATAGCTGATCGTGAGACCCAGGAGTCTTAAAGACTGAACTTCTTCAAGAGGATTATCAAGAGAGTAGATAGGAGTGTTTGCCATACGGTTATTTCAGAGAGAGAAAAGTGAGAGTGTAGTCTGGAGGCATATCCCCAAAAGTGGCCTAGAAAAGGTGGTAGGGGTACACTCATGTTACAAGCTGGCAACAATGTTTTTCTGAAAGCCCAGACCTCTAGGAACCCAAAAAGTCTTGTTGCCAGCTTGGGAAATGGTTTGGACCAGATTTGTGGCCATTTTTCAAAATGGCCGCCTACATTTTTGGTGTTTTCTAATATTTGAGCTCTAGAACTTATATCTGGCTGTCTTAAAGGTCTCTAGGGTTATGACCTTATAACATATAGTCATACAACAATCCTCACCCAAATTGGGGTGCATGGCATATCTATAAGTGGTTTTATTGAAGCAAAAAGGCAAAAATATGCCTGAAAAACGCCTTCATTTTGATTTTTCCAAATCACTAAATTGCATACTGTGAAGTTGTTCTTTGGTCAATTTCTTTCAAAATAGTTTTAAAATTTGCCCAGATCCCTCCTCTTCATTAGCAAATCTTCAGGAATATACCCAAGTTCTCAGAAAATATGTTTTATGCATGATCAGCTACCCCTACCCCCTAAATCACAAAACGTGCCAATTTTCAATATTTCCAGATTCCAACCAATATCATTGTTGTATGACTTTTTCTCATCATGATAGGTCCAAATTAACTTACTCTATGTGATTAGGTGTTAATAAAAATTGAATTTCACACTTTAGTGAAAATCCAAGATGGCTGCCAAATGGCCATAGAATATTTGGTGGCGCGAGACCATAAGACTGCAATTTCATTCAGAGGCACTTCTAAAATGTTCCATTTATACTAAATATATGAGGCACTACTATTCTATAGGTCACATGTATGTGAAAGAGTCTTGATGAGTTGAAGATGTATTATTTTAGAGGGGGACTTTATGTAAAATTTATGTTTTATAACATTTGAATTTCAGGAAAGTAGTGTGGATTTGGAAGTGCCTTGTTTGCGGAGTATATTAGTTCCAACATAGCTGACAATAACATGGCAGTTTCAGAGCGTGTTATACCAATGACTCCTCCAGCGATTTTGCCCATCTTGTTGACATGCTCCAGTCCTTGATCATCAGGTACTTGGTTGAACTTTTGTGTGCTTTCCTTCACTCCGAAGTCCCCTTCATTGAAACCTGCCAACACCTCAGGCGCAGTGTGCCCCAGCTGATTCATATCTGCCAGGAACACACTGCCCCATCGCAGGTAGTTTGGCCGGTCGAAGGCTCCGAACCAGTGGAGCATCTCGCGAAAAGTGGTCAGGAACAATTCCCACTTGGCATCTCTGATGGCACGGGTGAACCTCAGGAGGATGCTCACAAGATGCATGTATTGCCGCCAATATACAAATGTGGCATTTGCCTCGTGTTCCCTGTCCATGTCTTCTATTAGGGCACTGACCTGGTAGGCCTTGGGCACCAGACGCCTCAGAGCACTGTAGATGGCCTCATCGTCTGCCTGCTGGAAAGCTCTCGAAAGGTCCTCTGATACCTGATTGATTTCTGCATCAATCTGTACTTCATTTTCATTCAGCCAATGTAGGATCTTCTGCCACAGAATTCGCCATAATGCCTCAAACACAAGCTTGTGGGCACGGATTGTGCGGTTCCATTGTTTCCCGTTGAGGATGTTCTGTGCAGTGTTCTCGCCATACACACCACTTTCTACCAGAATGTCCTTCAAGCCGGAATCTGCCATGTACTGTCCAATAACCTTGGTGAAATTCATTTGAATATGGAAACCACCAAGCATCACCACTAGGTTTTTGCATTTGTCTGGTTTGGCCCACTGCAACATCTTGGCTTTACAGTACAGTTGCTCATCAAAGGTAAGTACTGTATACGTTTGCCCTAGTGCAGCAGTCATCCTTTGGCAGTTTTGAATCACTGTCCAGATGGTGTCAAACTCATGTGCAGGCTCATTGATTTATCGGCATAGGCCCTACTGTAGTCTTTGCTGGATTCACATCAGACACACGCCGCAGTGTGAGATTTGTCAGGAATCAGACATATTGCAAGTGTTTGACCAGCTTGTGATTTTTTAAATTTTTGTTATTATTATTATTATTTTTTAAACAAGGTCTGAAGAGAGGGAAGAAGCTGCAACTTTTGTAGTGAATTGTAATGTTTTTTAAAATAACAATTGTGTGTGAGGTACATCTCCAAGTATGCTCATGTAATATATTTACAAAAGTGCTGGTGAACCGTGTAATGAAAATACAACTCAATTTTGTGTAATTCGTAAAACTTAAAATAAAATAAAAATTTCTTCGCTGCACAATAATGTCAGACACAGAACATTTGACACAGTATTTGTATTGTACTTGCCGGAAAACTGTCATCTTAAAGATCCTCTTCTGTACAAGTTCAACGAAAGACTTGACCTGATTATTCTCCATCCTAATTCCAGGTTTTTAGTTGTAGCTGTTCATGAACCGTTGTCACCTTTTCTGAATCGTAGTTGTCCCATGTGACAAATTATTAAAAACAGACCTTTCGCTAATTTCAGTTAACTGCCATTAACATTTGACTAAAATATCTTCTCACAAACAACCCCATTTTAAAATAACCCGTTTTTTTTTGTTTTTTTTTTGTGTACAAGATCGAGGTTCGTGAAAGCTAGCATCAATCACAAAAAAGACAAACGGACACACAACACATACAATAAAGGGAGCGAGAGACAAGATGGGGAGAGAGAGAAGCACACAAGTACAACAGCAGAGAACAGAGACAACGGAAGATCCATGGGAGGGAGAGGGCTTGGGGGGAGGAGGAATGGGACGGCGGGGGGAAAGATATAAAACACATGGACACTGCTAGAACTTCCAGGCAAGAAAGAAGTCGGGATTTCCAAAAAAAAAAGTGGATCTGGGGTGAATTAATGGGGGAAGATAAGAGATGGTGGTGAACAGCTGTTTTAAAGACCTTGAGGGAGGAGTGGGATTGAAGAGAGTGAGGGAGTTTGTTCCAGAGGCCGGAGTAAATAGGAATGAAAGAGTGAAGGTGAGCAGAGAGTCTTGATTTTGGCAGTTCCACCAGAAGAGGGTTGCTGGCAGATCTTGTGCAACCTGTAGGAATATTTGGGGGATAGAGCTGGGCAGCTAGGCCGGAGAGGAGTCTGTAGAAGACATAGACACCTACCTGCCTGCGATGAGTGAGTGAAAGGCCCTCGGAGTTAGCTTCATCACGGGAGAAGTATTCGCATTGTGTTTGGGTTTGCCACCGCATTGGCAATTTGGTTTGCGACCGCATTGGGTATGCCACCAATATTGGTATTTCATTCAAAAATTGTCTTCCTACAAACTGACAACCGGATCCAGACCAAACTCGTCATACGGCATCGTAACCATGCCCTAACCTTGCTTAAGCTGTGCTCCCCATGACCGGATTTTCGCTGGAAAAGGGGCGACGGGCTCCCTACCCTAATCCCTCATGTTCACTAAAACATTTTTTCCTCACAAACTACCTGACCGATGTGGATTAAATTTGGTACGATACATCAGAACATTAAGATCTCATGGGGTTGTTCTCCCCATCCAGATCCGCCCATTATAAGAGGCTGGAAAGGGTGGTTTCACCACAAATTCACGTAATTAATTTTAAAATGTTCTCAGAAACCTTAAGGGACAAATCTCGCGAGATCTCGGAGACGGTGGGAGGGATTTTCGAAGCTCCACACGGTCTCCACGTTTTTCGAAGTTAAGTCTGTTCACAATTGTATTTTGTCGAAACTGTATTTATCTTTCGGTGTGTGAAGTTATTGTGTGCAACTTTGGTTGTTTCTCGGTGTTTATCTTTCATAAATTGATCGTCTGTTTGCCGTGTCGTGTCTTGAGGCCTTGTACAGTGTGCACTGTACAACCTTGAGGCTTTGTTTTTCTCTCAGCGGTCCGTCGTTTGTGATCCAATAACTTTCGTTCTCTGTATTCCCAGGCTTTTCACCCATAGCCTACTTCCTTGTGTAAATCTCAACTCAAAAAAAAAAAAAAAAAAAAAAAAAAAAAAAAACATTTCCTTCTCTGTTCTCATTCGTTTATTCATTCTTATTCGTTCGTTCGTTCTTCGACCACGTGTTTCTCCCCCATTTCCCCAGATAGTTTTCACTCATTAACCTTCAATGTTTACACTTTCCCCTCAAATTATGTATTCCGTCATATTTTATAACACCTTTTTCTTCTTCTTCTTTAAAAGGCTGCTTTCGACTTGCTCACCAAATCAATTCATCCCAAAAAAAATATCCATCTCCTATAGTGCCTTTTTTCTACATTCCCTAAACTCTCCTGCACTCCATCCTCCATCCAGCGTCCTTAAACGTATTTTTAACTCGAAGGTCACAAGAAACTCATTTTACAATAAATGTTCGTTTCCCATAAATCGTACACTTTCAAAAATCCAATCTCACCCCTCCCCTCCAAATCTTCCCCATAACCCCTCCCCTCCAAATCTTCCCCATCACCCCTCCCCTCCAAATCTTCCCCATCACCCATCCCTTTCAAATCTCCCCCCTTGCCCCCTCCCTCCTAAACTACCCCCTCACCCCTCCCCGCCAAGACGCCCCCTCGCCCCTCCCCTCCTAGACTCCTGCCTCACCCCTCCCCTCCAAATCTCCCCCATATCCCATCCCTTTCAAATCCCTCCCCTTGTCCCTTCCCTCCCAAACTCCCCCCTCACCCCTCCCCTTCAAATCTCCCCACCCTCATTGCTTCTCAATTTCCCCCCTCTCACTCTCCCTCCTCAAAGCGTCCTCCCCGCTTCTTCCCCCTTCAAACTCTCACCTCCTCCATCTCCCCCAACCTTCTGCCTCGCTCTTCCCCCTCCTCAAATAACACCTCATTGTGGCTCACCCAATCACCATCAAACCTTTTGTCCGCCCCATCCTTCCCTTTCTCCGAGCTATTCTGAAATCTCTGACACACCTTCAACAGCTCTCCCTATCTCTTCCACCTCTTCCACATCTTACCCTACCCCTCCTCCCCCCTGTTCTGTATCTGATGCTCCCCCTTCCTCTTCATTAACGGTATGGACCTCAAACATCCGGGGCCTTCGTTCAAACTTAACTGATCTCTCCATACAAGTTGCTTCTGTCAAACCAGACGTGATCTGCTTAACAGAAACTTTCCTCCTTTATGATGTCTCTGATTCCATAGTATCTCTCCCGGGCTACTCCCTCCTCCGGTATGATAGACCTGAGCCTCGTCCTGGAGGCGGGGTTGCTATCTTTATCAAAAACTCTCTTCCTCACTCGCCCTGCACTGCACTCTCTCCACCTCACCCCCAGGAATACCTCTGGCTACGGCTTCCCCTTCTACTATGAATTCTTCATTGTACCAGAGGGTGCATGAGGATAATGTGAGGCCATCTGTTGGAGAGTTGAGATAAACCGAAGGTGGACCTTGCAACATGACAATGACCCTAAACATACCAGTAAATCCACCAAGGAATGGCTGAAAAGAAAGAAATGGAGGGTTCTGGAATGGCCAAGTCAAAGCCCAGATCTAAATCCCATCGAGATGTTGTGGGGGGATTTGAAACGAGCTGTGCATGCAAGAAACCCCTCAAACATCGCACAGCTGAAAGATTTCTGCATGGAGGAGTGGGCAAAAACTTCTCCCAGTCGATGTCAGAGACTGGTAGACAGTTTTAAGAAATGCCTACTTGAGGTTGTTTCTGCCAAAGGGGGCAATACCTCCTATTAGAGCAAAGGGTGTACTTATTTTTCCACATGCGAAATTTGCATTTGTTTATTTAAATTATACAATGGACTACAAAATGTAAATGTTTCAGTGATATTTGTTATATTATATCACCTTCATCTATCAATATTGTTGAAATGAAGATCAAATAGCTGTATGTTGAAAAAGGTCAAAACTTTACTTGGGGTGTACTTACTTTTTCACGTGACTGTATATATGGTGGGAGAGCAGCAGACTTGGTGCTTCACGTGATTTGAGCTTTGAGTGAGTGACGTGGGCACAAACCCTGTATGTTGTGACGAGTTCAGATTTACCAAGGAAGAACATGAGAATGGAGGCCAGCTTTGCTACATGGTCAGTCAAGCAAAGGTTGGGGCTGATGATTAGGGCTATAAGCTCGAGAGACTGATTCTCTTCCAGTGGTTGATTTATGGAACTGTATATGTGGTTGAGACTATCCTTCTC
The DNA here is from genome assembly GCF_964187855.1 of Myxine glutinosa. NCBI lineage: Eukaryota > Metazoa > Chordata > Myxini > Myxiniformes > Myxinidae > Myxine > Myxine glutinosa. The sequence continues at coordinate 324,328,953 of NC_136261.1, forward strand.
GAGAGATTTGCCCATATTGAATAACATTATATCTGTCAGACCAGAATGTGATCCTGTCCAGGTCAGTTGAGAAGGAAGCAGCTGCTGTGGTCCATCTGGATATAAAATGGAGTCATCTTTAAAAAGGAAGAGTATTATCCAGGAAATCAGCTCATTTATGTATCGGAGGCACAAGACTGAACCCAAGACGCTACTTTGGTGAACTCCAACCCTTACTGGGGGAAGAGATGACAGGATTCCCCCACCTTACCCCCTCCCCTTCCAAAAAAAGTGTTGCTGCAAATATTGTGTTTTACACACCACACAAACTACAAAGCTGAGGCTGAGAGGTTCCAGTCATATGTCTGAAGCACTGAAACAATACGAAATATTCAAAAGGAAAAATGGAGGGGGGTTATAATCCATACTATAAAAGTGAATTTGTTTGTTTGTATATTTGTTTGTTTTTATATTTATATATGCTTCAAAAACTACTGAACCAAATCAAACCAAATTTTGAATGCTGCCTCAGGGGGTACGCAAGTGTAGTTTCTGTCAGGGTACCATATCTAGGGAGGCAGTGGTGTTTTTGTTTTTTGTTTTTTTTCCACACAGGAAGCATCATGTCCAGGGTAGTGTGACTGGCTGAATCCAAACTAATGATCTGAGCTCAGGCCGTTGGAAAAAAGGGAGGATATGACCTTGCTGATGATTGGGTGTGAGCTAATAGGTTGGTAGTTATGGGATTGGCTTTTTCAACTTTATTATGCAGAGGCATTGTGGCTTCAGATTGTCTGTCCGTGCATGCGTCCATGATAGGTTTTCATTACTGCAATAACTTGAGAACGGTTGAAGGGATTCAAGTCAAACTTGGTACAGGTATGTATAATGATGTAGAGATGATCTGGGTAGATTTTGGGTTCATGAGGTCAAAGGTCAGCAGTCATGAGTCAAAATCCTGTTACCACAATAACTTGTGAACCAGTGATGAGATTTTCACCAATGTTGGTACGAGTATGTATTATGATGTAAAGCTGAACTGATTTGATTTTAGGGTCAAGAGGTCAAAGGTCAGAGTCTGTAATAAGTTTTTGTTACAGGCATAATAGTTAGCCGTCTTCGCGTTTGGAATGCTCACTTTTGGGAGAAATCACCTGATTTGGCCAGGTGACCTTTGATAGGTACTATTCAAATCCTGATATAGGACACACATTTTGGGATTATTTAACACCGCTAATTAGCATAAATTTAAAATGGCCACCACTGATGTGGGCTAAAACCCAATATGGTCGTATCTCAGCTAATAATAGGCCGAGTCCGATGATTTTGTTTTCATTGATAGTTTTGGATATGCCTGATCGATTGTCGAGGTTTTCATGATCCAAGGTCATGAGATAAATGTCAATGTCAAAGGTTTTTGGCCGAGAATAGCTATAATTTGCCAATAAAACTGACCTTGGAGCTATTTATTTTGTGTTAGATGTATTGCATGCTTTGATCAGATCGTGCTATACGAAAATGAATGCCTCCTTTGGTCTCCATGATGTCGAGGTCATGACCTAAGTGCCGCCCAATCCGTATATTGTTAATAAAGGTTAGACCGATCATGTCAGAATCATGAATGTCGAGTCTATAAACATCAGCATTCAATGCCGCACATTTTGAGAAAACCACAAGTTTATTCAAGGTCATGCAACCACAAATGACAGAAACAGTATCAGGAACTATCCTTTTTTTAGCATAGGAAGCCCACTATTGAATTGGAGGTGTGCAAAGTCAATCGTATCTACAGCTAGAACAATCGTGAATATACAGCTAGAATATCTGGCGTGGAGCAACATTAGATACGACATGACACGATTAAGTACAATAGTATGGTGCTAGTTGGGAGTTTGTGTCGGAGGATGACCAGGGTGACCACAACAGCTTCCTCCACACTTTCATCTGGCTGTGCACAAAAGCCCCTTGTTGTAGCAGGAGCACCTTCCTGTACAGTGTACAGCTTATCATGCTTCTGCAACTGACCATTTATCTGAACTTCCTGTACATTTCAAACGACACCTGCACTTTCTCTGCACCAATGTCAGTGAAGAAAGAGATCCCCTGGACAATGATGTCAGTGTCGTTTGCAATGCGCTTTGTAGCCTTGTGACACTACATTTGCCGCATGGAACATAACTCTGGTATCGAACTCTTCGTGGTTGTATGGACTAAGAGGATACTCCGTTCGAATCACAGTGTCGTTATCGTATGGTGCAGGATTCTGGAGGATGTTCTCATCCCAAGTTGTAATTATGACCTTCCCCTCATAGAAGACGGACTGGGCAATCAATCCTGATATATACTGGAACAGTTTTGCCTTATTGGTTCAGTTGCACATATGGCTGTTCCAGTTCTTCAGCATCTTCCCATTCCCATCACTTGATTTTCTTATTGACAGCATTGTAGATCAAGAGCTGTGCAATGGATAGGTCACGGACTTCCTACTGCCGTCAACTTCTGGGTTAGTTATGTTTCATTGAAGGGCCACACACTACCATGTCAAGAAATGCTGATAAAGTTTGGGGAACGGACTTCTCCTGTGCGTTGAGTGCAAACACACTTTTACCAACCATTTCACTTTTGCATGTGCAAATGCATCCTTAACATGTGTATTTATCTTGGATATAATCCCTGTTTGATAAACCGTGGATGCAATCCAATATGGAAATTGTGGTTGAAATCCATTTATATAGTCCAAATATGGATCGGAACACTCGTCAAAAGTGAATTCCACGTGATTATGTGACCGTTAAACCGACACACTGATTTTTCTCATCAGATTATGTATGGTAGACTATGGTAGACTTCCGTATGGTAGAGTATGGTAGTATGGTAGGTAGTGGTATGTATGGTAGACTTCCGTTTCCGGTCCCTGGAGCAAGGAAGCGTCTTCGACCTCTGGACGGCAGCAAAAGTTAAAGTATTTTTTCCATTCGTGTCTTCGTCAATTTCTACTCGTTTTTTTATTGTGCATGTTGCAGGGTGTCTTCCAGTTGCTGTTGATTTGCAATTCTTGCAAACTTTTGTGTAATTAATCGTTTTCTTTTCCCACCGCGTGCGCGGCCTGGTTTCTCTCGGCTTCCCTCCCCCCATAGGTGTTCTGTGAATTTAAGTTCTTTCCTTCGCTGTATTGCTTATTTCTTAGATTTTCTCTTCTAAATTTGATTTAGAAGATTTTCCCCTAAATTTGTCTAACGTTGTAACCCCCTCAACCCCCCCCCCCCCCCCCAAAAACAAAAACAAACAAAAAAAACAACAACTTTTATTTCCCTTTCTCCTCGTGTGCTTTTGCCTCTGCCCACGTGCGCCGTCTCGCCACGCCCCCATTTTCCCCTTGCCTTCCATCCACCTTTTGCCCTGTTCAAGTGACTCGTGGTCATCGCTCTAGGCTTCCTCTCCCCATTGGTATTTTTGTGAATGTAAGATTGTTCTTCACAGTTCTGTTTAAATATGTTTCGACTATCCCCTTCAGTGTTTTATTCAGCTGGTTTATTACAACACGCTGTTTTTCTTATTTAAAAAGCTCCTTTCAATTTCCTCTTCAACTCATTCCATTTCAAAAAAATATTCAATCTCTTATGATTCCAAATCACTCCATGCTCTAAATTCTCATTCATTCCATCCCTCCTCCATCGTTCTTAAACGAATCGCTAACTTGCAAATCACAACAAACCCAATTTGTTATATATGTTCATCTTTCATTAATCATCCACTTTCTAAACTCCCCCCTTGCCCCTCCCCTCCGAATCTCCCCACTTGCCCCTCCCCTCTGAATCTCCCCACTTGCCCCTCCCCTCCTAAACTCCCCCCTTGCCCCTCCCCGCCTAAACTCCCCCCTCGCCCCTCCCCTCCTAAACTCCCCCCTTGCCCCTCCCCTCCAAATGTCCCCCCTTGCCCCTCCCCTTCTAATCTCCCCCCTTGCCCCTCCCCTCCTAAACTCCCCCCTTGCCCCTCCCCTTCAAATCTCCCCCCCCGCCCCTCCCCTTCAAATCTCCCCCCCCAACCATCCCTCCCAAATTCTCCCTCCTCCCACCTCCTTCTCAAAGCTGCGTCCTCCCCACTTCGTCTCCCTTCTATGTCATACCTCCACCTCCCCCAACCTTCTACTTTCCTCTGCCCCCCCCTCAAACAAACCCTCACTGTCCCTCATCCCTTCACCATCAAACCTTTCGTCCTCCTCATCCTTCCCTTTCTTGTAACTCTTCTGTAATCTCTGACACACTATCAACTGCTCTTCCTACATCCCCCTCTCACCCTTCATCTGACCCTACCCCTCCCCTCCCCTGTCCTGCACCCGATGCTCCCCCTCTCTCCTCACTAACGGTATGGACCTCAAACATCCGGGGCCTTCGCTCAAACCTGATTGATCTCTCCATTCAGGTTGCTTCTGATGATCCAGACTTCATCTGCTTAACAGAAACTTTCCTCCTTCAAGATGTCTCTCATTCCTTAATATCTCTTCCTGGTTACTCCCTCCTCTGGTACGATAGACCTGAGCCTCGTCCTGGTGGTGGGGTGGCTATCTTTATCAAAAACTCTCTTCCTCACTCTCCCTGCACTGCCCTCTCTCCACCCCACCCACAGGAGTACCTCTGGCTACGGCTTCCTCTTCGCTCCCACCTTTTGTTCATATGTGTTCTGTACCGTCCTCCAAACAGTGATGACTCCATTTACATTTCGCTGTCGGACAACATGGACCAACTTCTATCAACTCATCCAAACTCTCTCTTCCTCATATGTGGTGACTTCAACTGTCATCATGCCAGCTGGCTGGGTGTGGGTTCATCTCTCACCAGCCATGGCACCTCAGCAAAGGACTTCTGTGACTCATTGGGACTGACACAATCTGTCAATTTCCCGACCCGGATCTCAGTCAATGGAGTATCTTCTCTTCTGGACTTGGTTATGACTAACTTCCCTGCAAATGTCTGCTGCTCTTCTTCTGCTCCAATCGGTTCTTCTGATCATGTGCTTGTCAAAGTGGACATCTCACTGGCCATTCTCAGAGAGCCTCCTCAGCGCCGACGAGTCTGGCATTTCACTCAGGCCGACTGGCACGGTCTGCAAGCAGCCATCAATCAACTGGACTGGTCTCCCATCTCTAATGCCTCTGACATCAATTCTTCCTGGGAATTTTTCCAAAGCAAACTGCTCTCTCTCATGCACAGATTTATCCCATCTCGTCTTCAGTTGTCTTACCCTTCCTCCCATCCATGGTACATTGAATCTTGTGGTGAGGCAGTTGCCCTGAAACAACTTGCCTTTGCGTCTTGGAAGGCAAATCCAACTGAAGCCAATCTCAGTTCCTTCCACCAAGCTCGAAACAAGTGTGTTTCTACCCTCAGGAGTGCCAGGAAGCACTATCTCTCCTCACTCACGATTGAACTCTCAAACCTGTCTCCTTCCTCCAAATCCTGGTGGCATCTGGTCAAATCCGTTTCTTGTGTTTGTTCCCCCTACATCCCCTCCCTTACCTCAAATGGCTACACAGTGGACACCGCACGTGACAAAGCCGAATGCCTCAACTCTGTGTTTGCCTCAAAATCTTGCCATCTCTCTCTGTTCCCACCTTTCCCAGTCGAACCCAACTGCTCCTGGACTCTGTGTCCTTCTCTCCTGACAAGGTGGAGAAGTTTTTATCAAACCTCGACTCTGATTCTGCAACTGGACCAGATGGCATCAGCCCACGGGTCCGAAAATCCTGCTCTTCCGCTCTATCTCACCCTCTCTCTGTTCTTTTCACCCTCTCTTTTGCTCAAGGTCATCTTCCAGGATCTTGGAAATCAGCAAACATTACAGCTTTACACAAAAAGGTGCAAAAACAGATCCTTGCAACTACAGACCAATCAGCCTGCTCCCAATTATCAGCAAAGTCATGGAATCCATCATTGCTTCGGATATCAAATCCTTCCTCTTCTCCAATGGCTTGATCTCTGATCATCAATTTGGATTCAGACCAGGTCATTCTACTCTGGACATGTTGCTTCTGCTGTCTCAACAATGGATGGAGGTCCTCAATGCCAAACAGGAAATCAGAGCTGTCTCACTTGACATATCACATGCCTTCGATACGGTCTGGCACCCAGCTCTGCTCACCAAACTCACCTCCTATGGTATTCATGGAAATCTCCTCTCATGGCTTCCGGACTTCCTCTCTGGTCGTAGGCAACGTGTGGCCCTGAATGGATTTCTCTCATCTCCCCTTCCTGTTCTGGCTGGAGTTCCCCAAGGTAGTGTTCTGGGCCCTGTGCTATTTCTGGTCTTCATCAATGATCTCTCCGACTCTCTGGAAAATCCTCTCTTATCTCTTTGCTGATGACTCCACTATCTGCCGCTCCATTCCTCATCCCTCAGATCGGCAGTCTGCAGCCTCCTCACTCTCTGCAGACCTGGACAAAATCACAGACTGGTCAAACAAGTGGAACATGTCTTTCAATCCTGACAAATCTCACACTCTTACAATGTCTCTCCGAAAGGACCGACTGGAAAACCCTCCCATCTACTTTCTCAACAATCCTCTCCAAGAAGTTCTGTCGCTCAAGCTTTTGGGTCTCACTATCTGCCATGATCTTTCTTGGGAAATCCACATTTCCAAGCTGGCCTCCAAAGCCAGTCGCCGACTGGGCATCCTCCGTTGTGCGAAGTCCTTCCTTGGCACACCTGAGCTCCTCACCACATACAAGGCTTTCATCCGCAGCTCAATGGAATACTGTTCCCCCCTCTGGACTGGTGCTCCTGCCTCACACCTAGCTCGGCTTCACGCTGTTGAGGCAAAAGCTTTCAGAATCATTGGAATCTCCTGCGATGAAGTCAACTCCGAGGGCCTTTCACTCACTCACCGCAGGCAGGTTGGTGGTCTTTGTCTTCTACCGACTCCTCTCAGGCCTTGCTCCCCCAGCTCTCTCTGTGCTCTGTCCCCCCCAATATTCTTTCAGGTCGCACAAGATCTGTTTGCAACCCTCTTATGGTTAAACTGCCAAAATCTAGGCTCTCTGCTCACCTTCACTCTTTCATTCCCCTTTTCTCCCGCCTCTGGAACAAACTCCCCCACTCCCTTCAATCCCACTCCTCCCTCCAGGTCTTCAAAACAGCTGTTCACCACCATCTCTTATCTTCCCCCATCCAAAACCCTGATCTTTTCTACCCCCGGTAATTCACCCCAGAGTCCTTGCAGTGTTCATGTTTTATACCTCTCCCACCTCCCCCCAAGTCCTCCCAATGTCCCTGCTCTCAAATGTTGTGTTTGTGTCCTTCCCCCTCTCCTCCCATCTTGTCTGCCGTTCCCCTTGTTTTATGTGTGTTGTGTGTCGGTATGACCTTTTGTGTGATTAATGTTCTCTTTTTCACGAGCCTCGATCTTGTATACAAAAAAAAAAGAAAAAAAAAAGATGAAATGCACTGGGTATAAAGTACATTACAAACAAAATTTGTTCAAAAACCTGTTACATATTGAAATTGTCAGGTAAGGAATATCTTGCACCAGGTGCCAAATGAGCATCATATGCTCTCCCAGTCAAAAGTTGAGATAAAAAATTTAAAAAACCAAACAAATAAAAGCAACAAAATATAAACCAAATCTGGCTCAAGGCAAACTGCCTTTTTTTTTTCTTTTTTTTTTTGTATACTGAATCGAGGCTCGTGAAAGAGCAAACATTTATTTCGCAAACAAATCAACCAGACAAACAAAATATATGAAAAGAGGGAGCGGAAGACACGATGGGGAGAGAGGGGGAAGCACACAAACACAACATTTGATAGCAGGGAGATGTGTGGGAGGGAGGGGGCTTGGGGGGAGGAGGCGTGGGAAGGGGGGGGGGTGGGAGAAGTATAAAACACAAGGACACCAAGGACTTCCAGGACAGAAGTTGGTATTTCAAAAAAGTGGATTTGGGGTGAAATTAGCGGGGGTAGAAAAGATCAAGGTTTTGGATGGGGGAAGATAAGAGATGGTGGTGAACAGCTGTTTTAAAGACCTGGAGGGTGGAGTGGGATTGAAGAGAGTGAGGGAGTTTGTTCCAGAGGCGGGAGAAAAGAGGAATGAAGGATTGAAGGTGAGCAGAGTCTTGATTTTGGCAGTTTAACCATAAGAGGGTTGCAGGCAGATCTTGTGCGACCTGTAGGAATATTTGGGGGACAGAGCCTAGAGAGAGCTGGGGGGGCAATCTGGAGAGGAGTCGGTAGAAGACGGAAAGACCACCAACCTGCCTGCGTTTCGTGAGTGAAAGGCCTTTGGAGATAGCTTCATCGCGGGAGATTCCAATGATTCTGAACGCTTTGGTTTCAACAGCGTGAAAACGAGCTGGGTGTGAGGCAGGAGCACCAGCCCAGAGGGGAGAGCAGTATTCCATTGAGCTGCGGATGAAAGCTTTGTATGTGGTGAGGAGCTCAGGTGTGCCAAGGAAGGACTTCGCGCGACTGGCTTTGGAGGCCAGATTTGAAATGTGGTTTTCCCAGGAAAGATCATGGCAGATAGTGAGACCCCAAAAGCTTGAGTGACAGAACTTCTTGAAGAGGATTATTCAGAAAGTAGATGGGAGGGTTGTCCAGTCAGTCTTTTCGGAGAGACATCGTAAGAGTGTGAGATTTGTCAGGATTGAAAGACGTGTTCCATTTGTTTGCCCAGTCTGTGATTTTGTCCAGGTTTGCAGAGAGTGAGGAGGCTGCAGACTGCCGATCTGAGGGATGAGGAATGGAGCGGCAGAGAGTGGAGTCGTCAGCAAAGAGATAGAGCGGATTTTCAAGAGAGTCAGAGAGATCATTGATGAAGACCAGAAGAAGCACAAGGCCCAGAACACTGCCTTGGGGAACTCCAGCCTGAACAGGAAGAGGAGATGAGAGAAACCCATTCAGGGCCACACATTGACTTCGACTAGAGAGGAAGTCCGCCAGCCATGTGTGGAGATTTCCATGGATACCAAAGGAGGAGAGCTTGGTGAGCAGAGCGGGGTGCCTGATCGTATCGAAGGCACGTGATATGTCGAGGGAGACAGCCCTAATTTCCTGTTTGGCATTGAGCACCTCCATCCATTGTTGAGACAGCAGAAGCAGCATCTGCAGAGTAGAGTGACCTGGTCTGAAACCAAATTGATGATCAGAGATCAAGCCATTGGAGAAGAGGAAAGATTTCATATCCGAAGCAATGATGGATTCCATGACTTTGGTGATAATTGGGAGAAGGCTGATTGGTCTGTAGTTGCTAGGATCTGTTTTTGCACCTTTTTTGTGTAAAGTGGTGATGTTGGCTGATTTCCAAGCAGATGGCAGTTGACCTTGAGCAAAAGAGAGGGTGAAGAGAACACAGAGAGGGAGTGAAAGAGCAGAAGAACAGGATTTTAGGACCCGTGGGCTGATGCCATCAGGTCCAGTTGCAGAATCAGAGTCGAGGGTTGACAAACTTTTCCACCTTGTCAGGTGGAAAGGACACGGAGTCCAGGAGCATCTGGGTACGACTGGGTACGGTGGGTACAGAGAGAGATGGGTTTGGGACACAAGATTTATAGTCCAAGCCATTTAGCATTTGACGGGGAAAAAACTGCAACACTACCGATCTCATTAGTATTGATTACCCTCAAGGTACCTTTATAACATACTAAAAGTATAAAGGTCTAAAAATATGGGGTGACTCTCAAATAATGCAATCAAGTTTTCTCCATTTAGCCCCATGTTAAAAGACGTACATATGCCGCATGCTATGATTATTGTCGCTCTCTGAACTTCTATTGCTTATTTTATACACTGGACCTAATCACTAGCACGATATAATAAATAAAGGATATCATACTGTACAATATTGTATATATAAGTGAAGTTTTTACTGTTTTAGTGTCTTATTTAACCACACCCCGTTTTACAAAGACTGCTCACTCCACAGCAAGCGACGGTACATCATTATTTGTTTGTGAACCATATATATCTTAGTTTTTAATCCCATCAATGACATGTATTTAGTATGTTTAGGTCTATTGGCAATAACATACAGTAACAGTATATTCAACTTTTCTATATTTGCAGGTAATCCAACCCTGAAGAATGGCGGCCAATTCGTGTGTGTTCTGCAATGAATCCACCAACAACGATAATCCAGTAGTGACACTTCGTGAAAAGGGAAGTCGGACTATTAATGTTGTTAGTGACCAGCGCAGTGACCCAATACAGACTGTTCCAGGTCAAGTTGTTCATCAAGAATGCCGACGTGTATACTGCAATCCAATAAAGGTAGCACAGAGTATCAGAGATACACACAGACCAGGCCCAAGTGTATCGCTCCGATCAGCAGAGGAAGCCTTCAACTTCAAAGCAGATTGCCTCTTCTGTGGTACAAAGGTGAACTTTGATAACAGGAAACAACAAGGAGATGTCCACTCTATCACATTTACAGAATGTAAAGATAGTCTTCTGCAAAAGTGCTCAACAAGGAACGATGCACGGGCCGATACTGTTCGGGCTCGACTGCTCATTGTGTGTGACCTTCCAGCGGCAGATGCCGTGTATCACCAGGTATGCAGTTCAAATTTCCGGACAGGGAAACTGATCCCTCTGAATTTTGTACATAATGAAACAGTACAGAAGAAACAGAAATTGGGTAGACGATACAAATCACCACACGAAGGCGGTCGTCCTGCTCTGGATGACAGATGTCAGGCATTTATAAAGGTGACTGAATTCCTTGAGGAAAATGACGACGAACAAAACACAATCTCTGATCTGGTGGACAAAATGGCCGAGTATCTTGCTGACTCAAATGCCGAGTCCTATTCTCAAAGATATATGAAAGACAGACTGATTGAACACTTTGGCGACAGAGTCATTGTCACAACAGTTAATGGCAAATCGAATGTTGCAACGATGAGGCAAACAGCTGACAGTGTACTTTTGGAGTTTCATGCAAACCAGTCTAAGGATCTATGATTCAGAGAAAATAATCCTGGAAGCTGCCGCTAAATTCATACTGGATGACATAAAGCAAGTGGAAACAGGGAATGAAACATACCCAACATCGGAAGACTTTGAGTTCAAAGACGCCAGCCTCAACTTTCTTCCTGATACTCTGAAGATTTTTCTTGGAAAGATCTTGAAGGCAAAAGATGTAGAGCTGAAGATAGCTTCAATTGGTCAGGCTATAATGCAAGCTGCACGACCACGTGTCCTGATTGCTCCACTGCAAATTGCACTAGGGGTGCAGCTGCAGCACCATTTCGCCTCTCGTTTCCTTATTGATTCACTGCATGCACATGGGTACTGCAGCTCATACAAGGAAGTCACACGTTTCAACCAAAATGCAGCTGTATACCAGGGTACGGACATACCCAACCACAAGGGAGAATTTGTTCAATATGCAGCTGACAACGTCGACCACAACATTAGAACCTTAGACGGACACAACACCTTCCATGGCATGGGGATAATAGCCATGATTACCCCTGGAACAACACAAGGACATCCGATTCCTAGAGCTCAGGTCACTGCCAGCGACATAGAAACAACTGGAAGAATCCAGATACAGTACCATAGAGCTGACGACCAGGCACTTGCAACCTTGACTTATGGGAGCGTGCCTATCATGAGAGCCCATGATCCCACAGCCAACCTTGATGTACTGTGGAAGACGTCACTGCTGTTCAAGATACCAAGACCTGCATGGTCCGGGATGATGCAACTCTTACATCGTGGTGTCCAGCATTCAAAATCGTCTGTCCTGTTTCTCCCAATGATTGATTTGAGCTCGAGCGACACTACATGCATCTACTCAACTCTCAACTACATTGCGCAACATGCTAAACAACATGATGTACCTACCATCATCACCTTTGATCAGCCACTATGGTGGAAGGCATTGTCGATCATTCTCTCGGAGCCAGATGGAAGCCCCATGCGACGTATTGTGGTAAGGCTAGGTGCCTTTCATATGGAAATGAGCTTCCTTGGCAGCATAGGGCACCTCATGGGTGGTTCTGGGTTGAAGGAGCTGCTAGAACTCATATACGCACCAAATGCAGTGGATCACATCCTAACAGGAAAAGCAATTTCCAGGGCTGTACGGGCACACATCCTCCTGGATGCTGTCCTGAATGCACTCCTCCTGTCTGATCCTCTTGGTAGTAAATGATGATTAGGTAGTGGACTGTTGTTATAGACTGTTACATGCAGCTGAATTAGTTAATTGTGGACATTTTTTTACTTTTAAGCGAATCCTTGACTTCCGACAGTATTTTATGAGTCAGTATTATTAGTTTCTCCATATGTGATTTTATTATGAGTTTGTGATTTTAATCAACAAAATGTGCCATAATTCTGAAACAGTCATGACAAGTGATTCATGTATTTGCATATCAGTGATCAGTATTTAGCTATTGGGAATTTTGTTTACGTGCATATTTTTTTGTTCCGTACGGGCCGTACTGGGGCTGTAACATGCTGTAATTCCTGATATTAAAAGTATAATTATATACCATGTGCTCGGAATGTATCGCAAAATGTGAACAAATCGTACCGCAAAAGGATGAAAAGGGGGGTCCATGTACCAGTGATTTTGACAGACACCCCATATTTTTAGAGCTTTAGACTTTTGATATGTTATCTGGTATATATTACTGCATACAATTTCACACTGATATGTAGTGTTGCAGTTTTTTCCTATCTGGCCCCATATTTGGGCTAAATGGCTTGGACTATTAGAGGCAAACACAGAGTTGAGGCATTCAGCTTTTTCACGTGCGGAGTCAGCTGTGTAGCCTTTTGAGGTAAGGGAGGGGATGGAGGGGGAACAAACACCAGAAACGGATTTGACCAGATGCCACCAGGATTTGGAAGAGGGAGACAGATAAGAGAGTTCTGTCTTGAGAACGGAGAGATATTGTTTCCTGGCTCTCCTGAGGGTGGACACACACTTGTTTCGGGCTTTGTGAAAGGAAATGAGATTTCCTTCCGTTGGATTTGCTTTCCAGGAGACGAAGGCAAGTTGTTTCTGGGCAACAGCCTCACCACAGGATGCCGTGTACCATGGACGGGAGGAAGGGTATGACAACTGAAGACGAGATGGGATAAATCTGTGCATGAGAGAGAGAGCAATTTACTTTGGAAGAATTCACAGGATGAGTTGATGTCAGAGGTGGTAGAGATGGGAGACCAGTCCAGATGATTGATGGCTGCTTGAAGACCGTGCCAGGTGGCCTGAGTGAAATGCCAGACTCGTCGACGCTGAGCAGGCTCCCTGAGAATGGTCAGAGAGATGTCCACTTTAACAAGCACATGATCAGATGAGCCGATTGGAGCAGAAGAAGAGCAGCAGACATTTTCAGGGAAGTTAGTCATAACCAAGTCCAGAAGAGAAGATGCTCCGTTGACTGAGATCCGGGTCGGGAAATTGACAGATTGTGTCAGTCCCAGTGAGTCGCAGAAGTCCTTTGCTGAGGAGCCATGGCTGGTGAGAGAGGTACCCACACCCAGCCAACTGGCATGGTGACAATTGAAATCACCACATATGAGGAAGAGAGAGTTGGGATGAGTCGATAGAAGTTGGTCCCCATCCAACTGGTCCCCAACATCTGGTCCCCATCCAGATAGAAGTTGATCTTTCCCCATCCAAAACCTTGATCTTTTCTACCTCCGCTAATTTCACCCCAATTCCACTTTTCTGAAATACCAACTTCTGTCCTGGAAGTCCTTGGTGTCCTTGTGTTTTATACTTCTCCCACCCACGCCTCCTCGCCCCAAGCCCTCTCCCTCCCACACATCTCCCTGCTCTCAAATGTTGTGTTTGTGTGCTTCCCCTTCTCTCCCCATCTTGTCTTCCGCTCCCTCTTTTTATATATTTTGTTTGTCTGGTTGATTTGTTTGTGAAGTAAATGTTAGCTCTTTCACGAGCCTCGATTCAGTATACAAAAAAAAAAAAAAAATCTGCAGCATCTAAACCTTGGGCAGCGTTTGTAACTCGCACATTCAATGTAAGCTGTCGTGGTTCTACATATTGCCACAGGCTTGATCTCTTGAGTGTCACTTCAATTATCTGAGCTCTCCGACCATGATGTACCACTGGGGGTATCTGCTTCCAATCACCAGCTAGTAGCACAGTCAATCCTCCAAAAGGTTTATCATTCTGTCGTATGTCTTGCAGTGTATGGTTGACACATTCAAAGATGTGGCAATCACCCATTGAAACCTCGCCAATGACGAAGCGGTGTGCTCTTTTTATTAGCTCGCCTGTTACATCTCTTTTTGTGAAGTTGCAAATTGACTCTTCCTTGATGGCCAAATGGATTTTAAACCGTGAGTGAAATGTCCTTCCGTTGTCCAAGAGAGTTGCTGCTATACCTGACATTGCCGTAGCCAAATAAATTTTCTTCTCATCGTATTTTGGCCAGGTGTTGGCTGGCTGGTATAGCCTGGTGTTGGCTTAGCGATTAGGGTGCCGGCTTGGGATCCTAAGATCCTGCGTTCGAATCCCGGTCGATCGCTGAATTAACGCCAGGGCGGTTGACTCAGCCTGTCATCCTTCCGAGGTCGGCAAATTGAGTACCAGCTTGCTGGGATGAATGATCACGGTGTGTTCCCCGATTTAGAATAGGTACACCGTATCCCTGCGCATCGTAAGAGGCGACCAAGGGTTGGCGTCAGGAAGGGCATCCGGCCATAAAAACATTGCCTCAAACAGGGCACCATGATTGTCATGGGGCCCGCAAGGCTAACCCCTTCTCTAGCAGGGAAAAATGGCCTTAAAACGATCATTCATTATCGTATTTTGGCCAGAATCAAATTAATTGTGTATATTTTACCAGTGTATAAGCCTGGTGTTGGGCTAGCGGCTTGGGTGCCAGCTTAGGATCCTGGGTTAGAATCCCGGTCGATCGCTGAATTAACGCCAGGGGGGTTGACTCAGCCTGTCATCCTTCCCAGGTCGGCTAATTGAGTACCAGTTCACTGGTAATTCCCTGTTTGTCGTAAAAGGCGACAAAAAGGGTTGGCGGCAGGAAGGGAATCCGGCCGTAAAACATTGCTTCAAAAAGGGGACCAACAAAAACAACAACAACCACGGTGCCCGAAAAAGGCCAACCCCCGCTTTGCGGGGAAAAATGGCCTCGAAAGGTGGTTTTATATTTTACCAGTCCCTGCACTTGCATTAAGACAAAAAAAATCCTTCTGCTCCATCAGTGACAGATGCAATGACTTTGTCATATGCCTCTGTTTTCTCTGCATTCAGACACCATTTTTTGATCAAGAGTTCTTCTCAAGTAATCAGAAACAAACTCAGTTTCTTCACGCAGAACCCTAGGAATTTGGGCTTGTGTCACAATGTCAGGATCAGGCAGTGGGAGTCCAAAATGCTTGTGCAGGTCAAGGCCTTCTCGTTGAACTCTTTCCTGAAGGTGAACTGATAACAGCAGTCGTCTCATGTACTCCTTGTTGAGACATCAGATCATGTGTCAGAGCTGGTCTCCACCTCTGCCAAAATGCGATCGGCTCAGAAGGTGGACAGAAGATTAGGATGGTTGCAAAAACACACGTGTCTTAGCATACCTCAGATCAAGTTTGAAAACCAGCATCAACCGTGCATAAATTGGCATATTCGATCATTTTTGACAAAGTTATAGCACTTTGAACTTTGGTAGGGGACACGTATTGCAGCGCAATACTCAGAATGCTTGTTCTACTGTGCTTTATCTTGTTGTTTTAATGACAGAGCCTTGGAGGAATGCCAGGGACACAGCCTCTCATGCCAAATGCGATGGATCACACTCGCCAGCCAGGTCTGTTTTCAAAGCTCTTAACCATCTTGGTATTGTTTTTATGTGCACAGGAAAATGATGACAACTTATTTGGCATGGCATTGAAAGAGCTGCCAGAAAATATCCCCCAGTTTTTACCTCTGCTATCGATGGAGGACGGAGGTTATGTTACACCGTGTCTTGTTTGTTTGTCTTTGTGTGTTTGTTTGTCTTTGTCTGTTTGTGTGCAGGATATCTCAAAGTTGTGGACAGGTTGGGTGTGTGACAAGGGTGAATTGATTAGATTTTGGTGAAGATCCGAATCCGGATACTATAATTTTTAAAGTCATTCTTCACCTTTGAGTGATAGAGCTAAAACCAATAAATAGCACAGCGGTATCTCAATAAGTTGTGGACAGATTCGGACAAAACTAGGTGGACATGTTGGGTATGTGACAAGGATGAACTGATTAGATTTTGGTGAAGATCTGAAACCAGATACTATTTAAAAAAGCCATTCTTCGCCCATTGAGAGATGGGGCCAAAAACTATATATAAAGCATGATTTCTCAAAAGGTTATGGGCAAGTTATGACAAAACTTGTTGGATGAGTTGGTTAGGTGATAAGAACAAGCCGATTAGATTTTGGTTCATGTCCGAATCCAGATCTGGCCTATCAGTGGCATACAAAACGTCAACTAATCAGCCATGTGAAGGTAATGCGTTCTAACGAGTTCTCTTGTGGTAGATTACTCCTATGAAATAACCTCATGGAGTGGGTCCCAGTGTCCGGCTGTCCGTACAACCGCTAACATTGGACTCAAACATCTCACAAACTACCTGACCGATATAGACCAAATTTGGTACGATGCATCAGGACAGCAAGGTCTTGTGGGGTTGTGCTCCACATCCAGATGCACCCCCTGCAATGTGGGATGAAAGGTCCGCCCTTACCCCCCCCCCCCCCCCCCAAATATTGGTATTTGATTCAAAAATCTTCTCAGAAACCGACACCTGGATCCAGACCAAACTGCCTATGCGGCATCGTGACCATGCCCTAACCTTAAGTTCTGCTCCCGATGGCCGTATCTCCCCGAGAAAGGAGGCCACAGGTTCCTTCCCCTAATCCCCCATATTCACGAAAACATATTGTTCTCACAAACGACATGACCGATATTGACCAAATTTAGTACAATATATCAGAACATAAGGTCTCATGGGTTTGTTCTCCCCATTTGGACCCGCCCCCAATAAGAAGATAAAAAGGGGGTTTCGCCTCAAATTCAGGTAATTTAAAGCCATGGAGAAATAGCTGTCAGTCCCCCATGGATCTATCATTTTGTATACTTTCCCTGTTTTGTTTTGTTTTATTCATTTTTTTGAAGTGTAACGAAAATGTATCTTTGTGGCCCCAAAATACAAAATAGCCAATTTTTCTTTTCTTGGAGCCAATGTACGATTTATCCTTAATTTATCAATTAATTATGGGCAAGTATTTAATGTAAGAAAAATAATTTGATGAAAGTTTCCCAATTATTTCTTAATATTATTATATGATATCTACTACTTTCTCGGAAGTAAATCGGCAATTAAAGTAGAGAATTCAATTTCAAGATTCAATCAAAGTTTTATTATTGACATTCATTTTACCAGTAAATTTACTACAACATGGAAAGTAACTTAACCTGTGAAGTGGCTAGGCCCGAGTGCATGCCCATACTTGAAGTGCAGCATATTTTAACAATTCCTCATTCAAACTGTTCATTCAACACCATCAAAATACAAATATGAAGCAACAACCAAAATGCTTGTGACTAACTTTAATGACTGATGAACGAAACATTTGCATCATATGATGAAACTGACTGAGAGACTGAACTTGATTTTGCCTTTTGAGCGGACTTAAGTTTTCTCCAAGTTACCAATGCAGCGGCAATTGTTAAACTTCTGGCAATTGTCCCGAGTTTTATTTGAAACAAGCTGATATACCCATCATGGAGGGCGCCTCGTTTCTGCAGATGATGACCGTTTGTCCGGTCCTTGAGTTCTGTGCTGTCTGGATTCTCAATTTCGTAATCAACTCTTCCTTTTCGAAAATATTTTGTCTCCTTTTTTATTGTATGTGGCTCAAAATAGTCCTTTAGGGCCATATAATGTCAATACCGGGGGTGACCCCAGAAGAGCTACCCACCGGAATGTCGTGATTTACCATACCAGCACACTGGTAGTAATGAGCTTATTACCCTGCGCTCTCGAAGCGAAAAGCAGGGTTAGGCCTTTGGTTGCGTGCATACGTGTGGCGTGCTTGTCTGCATTTTAAAAAAATCATTTTCTCGGCAACCGTTGTTTCGATTGACACAATTTTACCATAGGAGCGCCTCCACCTGTCGAATTTTTTTTTTATTCATACTTATGACGTCATAGGTCACGTGGTATGGACTCCTTGGAAAAACGTTGCACTTCTATCTCCCAAACTGCACAATGAAACATGGCTCATTGTCAAGTACTCCCCATGGGGAATAAGATAAGTTAATGATGATGTCATCGGTGCCTTCGTTATGACGTCCGAATTCGACAAGTACAACACTTGATCCGATCATTATGAATTTTTTTCTCTGCAACTGTTGGTCTGATGGATGTGAAAGTTTTGCCATGGGAGTGACTCCTCCTGTAGAATATTTTAATGATAATTATGACATCATAGGTCAAGTGGTACAGGTGCCAACTTGGAAAAACCGAAAAACATTGCACCTCTATATCTCCAAAACCGCTCCATGGAAAAAATTGAAACGTGGCTCATTGTAAAGAACTCCGCATGGGGAATAGGTGCTTTTAACGATGACGTCATTGGTGCCGTAATTATGTCATAATTCAACAGAGACAATGTGCTTAGTCTGATCAGTTTGAAATTTATTGAGAGTGATCTATGCAACAATTATATTGGAGAATATAAATTTATGATGTCATCGCTCACGTGGTCTTGCAGCCATATTGGATCAAAAAAAATAACGTTCAATAACAGAAGAGTTGGCTCCCACCAAGTTGACTGCACAGGGTAAGTATTCTATGAATACCATCTAGTTCCCTTTAGTAACTAGGCATCTCTTTTTTAATTGGAAGCAAATCGACGACAGTATGGGTCTGCCAAAGCCCCTGTACTTGAATACTTCACAACAACAACACAACAACATGCATTTTAAAGGCCATTTTCCCTGCTAGAGCGGGGGTTAGCCTTGCGGTCCCCATGACAATCTTCTCCATTTTGCCCTATTTTCTGCATCTTTCCTTGTTAACCCCCTTGCCCGCATTTCTTCTTCCACCATCTTTAGCCAAATCTTTCTCGGTCTTCCCTGTCGTCTACTTCCTTCTACATTCATTTCCATCACTCTTCTCAACCAGTCACTTTCATCCTTCCTCAGCACATGACCAAACCATCTCAACCTGTTCCTCTTCACAGCATCAATCACAGGCTCTATTCCCATCATCTTTCGCAATTCATCATTTGTCTTCCTCTCTCTCAACAATACTCCGAACATCCGACGAACCATTCGCATTTCCACCCTTTCCAACCTTCGTTGCTGCTCTACGTTCATTACCCATGTCTCGCTCCCATAAATCATAACACTTCTCACACATGCAGCATACACCTTTCCCTTCAGCTTCAACGACACACCCCTCATCATCAGCACGCCACTCAGTTCCCGAAACTTCTTCCATGCACATCTCACTCGAGCAACCGTTGCCGAGTCTGATCCACCTTCTCCATTCAGCATGTCTCCGAGGTAGCAAAATGTTTTCACACCTTCCAGCTTCACGCCGTCTCCAAGATCCATCTCAACATTTCCTCCATCTGCAGCTCCCTCTGTGCACACCTTACATTTGAATGTAGCTGCCACACTGGTTAATGACCCTCAGACCACTACATTTTTGATGAACCCACTCGGCGCACATTGCACACTGAATGGAGTTCACTCCGACACCCTTCCTACACACAGCACAGGGCCACTTCCCAGTTCTTTCCACCTCACCACATGCTTTACCACTTGCCATCACCTTCGTCTTTCCGATATTCACCTTCAGACCTTTTGTCTCCATACATTCCTTCCACGTGTTCATCTTTTCCTTCAGTCTATCCATACTTTCCGCAATCAACACCAGATCATCTGCATACAACAACTCCCACGGTAAACCCTCCTTTACGTTCTGAGCCAGCACCTCCATCACAGCTACAAATAGTAGTGGACGTAGTACCGACCCCTGATGCACTCCCACCTTCACCTCAAACTCACCACTGTTCCCGTCCTTCGTCCTTACAGCTGTGCGCGCTCTTTTGTACATTGCCATCACTACTCTGATCAACCATTCCTCCACTCCTAACTTCCTCAATGCCCATGTCAATACTTTGCGTGGAACCCGATCGAATGCTTTCTCCAGATCAACAAACCCAAGAAACAACTTCTTCCTCTTCTCCATGTACTTCTCCTGCAACTGCCTCACAATGAAAAGCGCGTCTGTCGTTCCTCTTCTTGGCATGAATCCAAACTGCATTTCGTCGATCTTCACTTTCTTCCTTATCCTCCTCTCCAACACCCTTTCCAATACCTTCATTCCATGCTCCAATAACTTTATCGCTCGGTACGAGCCACACTCCAGAGGGTCACCTTTCCCCTTGTATAGAGGGACGAGGGTACTCGGTTCCCAATCCACTGGAATGCGGCCTTCTTTCACCACCAGATTACAGATCTGTCATTCTCTTCACACCCCAACTTCCTGCTGCCTTCAACATATCTCCCACAACTCCCGTCGGCCCTCTTGCTTTTTTACCCTTCATTGCTTTTATCGCTTCCTCAACTTCCTTCTCAGTTATCTTCTCTGCCGGTCCTAAAACTGGGTTACTCTCGATGTTGCCATCCCATTCATTCTCTGTATTCAACAACTTTCCATATATCTTTTCCATCTTCCTTTAATTCCATCTGGGTCGACAACGATTTGTCCCACTTCATCCTTCAAGCAACTCACCCCCATCACATCACACCTCTCTTTCGCTATCTGCTTTGCAATCCTGAATACTGCTTTCTGACCCTCTTCCGAATCCAAGCGTTCTCCGAACATTTTCCTACATGCCTCCTGCGCCTTTGCTACCTCTTTCTTTGCAGCCTTCCTGGCTGCCTTATAACTTTCATGCTCTGCTGTTTCTGCTCCCGTACCCTTCGCCTTCTGCCACTCCTTGAACTTCTTCCTCTTCTCGTCAATCCTCTTTCCAACTTCATCATCCCACCACCATGTTTCCGAGTGCCTCGGTGGTCCTTTTGTCCATCCACATACCTCACCAACGGCTCCCAACAGACTAGCTTTCATTGACATCCAACCACTTTCAAGCTCAACCACATCATCCTCGACCCGACTCAGCCTCTCTTTTAATGCCTCCCTTACTGTCACCTCTTTCAACCTGCACACCTTCATTCTCGGTTGGTACTTCACCCGCCGAGCTCTCCTCGCACCTTTCACCCTTACGGCGCAGACAACCAAGTGGTGCTGTGAAACAGCCTCCTCCCCCGGGATCACCTTTGTGTCCCGGAAGTGCCCCCTATCTCGCCTACGCACCATGAGGTAGTCAACGGTTGTCATCGACCCACCTGACGTGTATGTAACAAGCTTATTATCCTCTTTCTGGAACTGAGTATTACAAATCAACAAATCAGCTCCATCAGCAAACTCCAAAATCCTTTCACCTTCTCCATTTCTCACACCATATCCGTAACCCCCATGAACTCCGTCAAAACCATCCATACTCCTTCCCACATGTCCATTTAGGTCTCCTCCTACCACAATAACTTCCTCATCTTTCACATCTTCCATCAGCTTCTCTATCGCACACCAGAACTTGTCCTTCTCTTCATCGCTTCGACCAACCTGCGGAGCATATCCCGAGATGACGTTCACCAAGAGCTTTCCAATCATCATTTTCACCATCATCAACCTATCAGTCACACTCACCACACTGTCTACAAACTCCTCAGAAAACAGGACACCAACACCATTCACGCCCTCCAGGCACCCTTGCCACACAAACTTGTATTTCTGTCCCTGCCTACCCTTCACCATTCTCACACCACTTCCTTTCCATCTCGTCTCCTGCACACAACATATGTCTACTCTTCTTCTGACCAATACTTCCACCACTTCTCCTGATCTCCCTGTCACCATCATCTTCTCCTGATCCACCACTTCTCCTGATCTCCCTGTTGTCCCTACATTCCATGTCCCAAACCTCAGAAACCGATCTTCACTTCGGGCTGTACCCTGCCCATATGTAGTTGTAATTGTCATGGTTCTCTTTTTGAGGCAATGTTTTTTTTTTTAATGTGGGGGGAGGGGTGTGGGGTGTGGGGTGTTTGCACATTCAACTTGAATACTTCATTGTTTGACTAATTTTGCACATTCAACTAATATACCTAAGCCTACTTTGCCTTGGTTGACAATATAACGGTGCAGTGTTCGAACATTTGGAAGTTAATGTTAAAATTTTGATGATTCATTCTAATTTTGGACAAATTTCTTTGAGTTTGACAGAAATGACAGCTGTATTGATTTTTACCCTTTCATTAAAATTATTCTTCACTTTAACAAATTAAATCTATCGTTTTGTTATACACACTAGCGAATAACTTGTCCTTGCGGATGCAATAACTCCCCCAGAATTATGGATGGGCACTTCTGCGTTATTTGCTCTGGAAACACTACCAGTGCTGGAACAACTTAACTGTTACCTTTGCCCGCTGAAATTCTGCCTTTTGCCAAGAACCCCTGTGGTCAACTAGGCCAGTGAAGTGTTCCTGCTGGACACTTTCCCATGTCATTCTAGCACGTCCAGCAGTTTGTAGGTCGGGTAATGTCATCACATTCCTAGCCCTCTATCATCACGCTTCCAGTTCCCATCATACTGAGACATAATGGCCGATACAGTGAAGGTCCGATCTTGGCGCTTTTGAGATTGCTATTTTGAGATAGGATAGAAGAGAACAGGTTGAAGAAGTAGCATAAACTTTCAGGAATGAAAAGGTGTTCAGTCATATTTCAGGCAAATGTTATTCAAGGTTGTACATTTTTCTGTGAAGCAATTTCAGGATGAAATGCAAATGCCAGAAATTTGAAAAAATGAAGGATCACAATAGGAAAAGTGGGATAGCTTGAACAATGAAGCGGTACTAGCGGTACTAGCGGTACACCGTCTTTGAGAACATGTTTGCAAAAACTCATCGTGCACATACTGGGAATGATTAGTTTAAGTCATGGTTACATTCCTGGAAAACACGATGTAAACTGATATGAGGTTAACTGGTCAGATATTTCCCATAATAGTTAACTAAAATACAGGAGATATGTTCCATCACTCCAATAAATAATCCATATGTACGAGTAGTCTTGATAAATCACAAATTATACAATTTAATGAGGAGGAATAATACGAAATAATAGAGGAAAGTAAGTACAGTGCAATATTTATTTATACAAATAAAATTATATATATTACATAAAACTAAAGCAAGATACATAAATGGTAGTGATAGTTCCGTGGGTGCACAAATATTTACAAAGGGTGTATTTGTTCACATTTACGTTGGGGGGGGGGGGGGTTATCGGGTGGGGAGGGAAGGGAGGTTGGGAGGAGGGAGAGGAAGGGTGATGTGGCTTGAGTGAGTCAAGGTACACTGCAGTGCCTTCAGAAAGTATTCACATGCCTTGACTTTTCACATTTTATGTTGGCCTGAATTTAAAATGGATTTAAAAAAAAATTCTCATCGATCTACACAAAATACCCCATAATAACAAAGTGAAAGCATGTTTTTACAATTGTTTTTACAAATTTATTGACTATGAAATACAGAAATATCTAATTTAAATAAGTATTCAGCCGCCTGAGTCAATAATTTGCAGAAGAGCCTTTGGCAGCAATTACAGCTTTGAGCCTACTTCGGTATGTCCGTATCAGATTTGTACATCTGTATTTGGGGAGTTTCTCCCATTCTTCCTTGCAGATTTGCTCAAGCTCAGTCAAGTTGGATGGGGAGTGTCGGTGAACAGCAATCTTCAAGTCTTTCCACAGATTCTCCATGGGATTCGAGTCTGGGCTTTGGCTGAGCCACTCAAGGACTTTCACGTTCTTGTTGTGAAGCTATTCCAATATTGCTTTGGTTGTATCATTGAGGTTAGTGTTCTGTTGGAATGTAAATCTTTGCCACATTGTAAGGTCTTTTGCACTCTGAAGCAGGTCCTCCTCAAGGATTTTCCTGTATTTGGCTCCGTTCATTGTTCCTTGTATCCTTACAAGTCTTCTAGTCCCTGCCACTGGAATGCATTTCCATAGCATCATGCTGCCACCACCATGCTTCACGGTAAAGATGGTGTTAGATGGATGATTACCTGTGCTCTTTTTCCGCCAGACGTAGCGCTTTGCAATCGGGCCAAAGAGTTCAATTTTCATCTCTTCAGACCACAGAATCTTTTGCCTCATGCTCTCAGCTTTCACGCACCTTTTTGCAAACTCCAGGTGTGATGTCATGTGCCTTTTTCTTGGGAGTGGCTTCTATCTGACCACTCCCATAAAGTCTAGATTTGTGAGGGGCTGCAGAGATTGTTGTCCTTCTGGCAGGCTCTTCCATCTCAGCGAAGGAACTCTGAGTCTGTCAGAGTGGTTATTGGGTTCTTGGTCACCACCCTGACCAAAGTCCTTCTTGCCCGGTGGCTCAGTTTGGTCAGCTCTAGGAGTAGTCTGGGTAGTTCCGTATTTTTTTCCATTTCGTACTGATGAAGCTCACTGTGCTCTTAGGAACTTTCAAAACTTTAGAAATTGTTTTGTATCCTTCCCCAGATCGATACCTCTGCAGAATTATATCTTGTAGTTCTACGGACAGTTCCTTGGACTTCATGGTAGAGTTTCTGCCCTGACACGCACTGTCAACTGTGGGACCTTGTATAGAAAGGTGTGTTTCTTTCTAAATGCCCATTCAATTTAATTGGCCACACATGTTGACTGCCTGGTGTTAGCTTAGCGGTTTTGGGTGCCGGCTTGGGATCCTAGGATCCTGTGTTCGAATCCCGGTCGATCGCTGAATTAATGCCAGGGGGGTTGACTCAGCCTGTCATCCTTCCGAGGTCGGCAAATTGAGTACCGGCTTGCTGGGATGAATGATCCCGGTGTGTACCCCAATTTAGAATAGGTACACCGTATCCCTGCGCATCGTAAGAGCCGACTAAGGGTTGGCGTCAGGAAGGGCATCCGGCCATAAAAACATTGCCTCAAACAGGGGAACCATGAGGTCATGGGGCCCGCAAGGCTACCCCCCGCTATAGCGGGGAAAACTGGCCTTAAAATGATCATTCATATATTATATAATGCGATTTACACATTTATGTTTTATGTGACAAAGTTGTGTGATTGAAAGCAGACGTGAAAATAATGAAGTTTTTAATATTTGTGTTGGTTGTATGCAACTTCTAGGGTCCTCCTGGCAGTGGGGGTCCTCCAGGAACACCTATCATGCCAAGTCCTGGAGGTGAGTTATCTGAAGATGAATCCAAAGAAAATAGGCAAAACTAATGTCTGTCTACTTCCATATGTCGGAGGTTGTGGCGAGATATGATTCTGCCAATTCTTGCCTGGATTGGTTTAGAAACGGAGGCATGGAGAGAGTGGGGAAATGGGGAGGGAGGGAAAGGAGGGTAATGAGATTGGTTATATGACTGCTACATTGTTTATGTGATCAATTGTGCACATGTACGAGATAACAAGTTACTTAGCCTACTAAAATGTAATATGAATGAAATTGCAGACCTCAAATTAACTGATTGCAACTGAGGGACAAAGGGATACTTTGAATGTTACTTGCATTGTTTATTCCATGCTAATTCTTTCCCCCATCTTGCAGAATCAACTGGATCTAATGAAAATATGTACACAATGATGACCCCTGTACCACCTGGAGCAAACCGTCCAAATGTAAGCTTTAATATTGAAGAAGAACCATTTCTTTCGTGTCTTCAGACGCATAGGGCGGCCGAGGCAGTTTTTCCTTAGCTAGGGGCCACAGTCCTGGACGGGCCGCCATTCCGACGCAGTTTAATATTGACTAAATGTAAACTTTGCTATCAAACTAAATAATGCATTGTATTTTGCTAAGGGGTTTCGTCAACTATTTTTGTCACAAAACCTAAGGTTCTATGATTGGTTGATGTCCAACCAGCAGTCGGGCTGCGTTTAAACTTGCGTTTAAAAGATTCGACACAAGCAATTTACACTCCTTGGTGCTGTGCACATCAAAAGCAAATAATTATTGCCTCTTCTCTCTGCACCTCCCCCTCCCTGGTTGCGCAACTCCATTTTACGATTTAGATACACCACTTAAGAACATTGCTGAAAGGCCATCGCTCTACGAAACCACTCGTAAGTACGAGTTGGGTCTACATGTAAAAGGAACCAGAAACTGTTCGATACTATGAGATCATTCCATATTCAGAAGCAGCAACAACACCCCTGAACATTACCGACTTTTCCACAGCCTGCAAAATATATGTACAATATTTATACTTGCCACCTTTGTACTCTACTCAACTTTCACAATCAGCAGCTAGGTTCAACAAACAATAGAGTCGCCTATAAGAAAATATTCCTTCCACATTGAATCATAAGTGTACTAGCATTAACCATACACTGAACACAATAACACCAAACATTTAAAAAATGAAATCCACCAAGAAACATTCGGGAGAGTCAGCAATTCAAACGTCAATATTTTCTAGTTGAAAATCCAGGTTAAACAACCCTGGTTAATTAATCTGCTCTAACATTCATCTTGATTATCTATATCTTAAACCAATAGTTTTGTAGAAATATAGGCCATCTCCTGCTTCTATAAATGAGACTTTGCCTTATCCCTGTCCACCAAAGGCTGATTCGAATTTGCTAAACAAATTTAGTCCCATAGAGATGCATCAGAAATCTCTTGATGTCTCAAACAATGACAAGTCCTTCTGTAATTCTCAATGGGTAAGTAATTCTTCTGTGTATTCATCAGCTTCTTCCTTGCAAAACTCACTGGGAAGCGTTTGCCCTTGTGTCTGTGCAAAGGAGCAGCTCAAATGTCAGACGCATCGGTCCAGAGCACAAACCACTTACTCGGGTCTGGTGGTCTTGATATGTTTGAGTACGAGTTGTTTGAATGCCATCGACTACTGCATATCCTCTCTGTTCGGTGAAAGGTAGTGAATTGGTGTATCATCCTGCATCCTGAAGTCATTGCCTCCATTGCTCCTGACACAACCTCTCAGCATAGCTTTGAGAGTCCCATTAAGGTTATCTACCATACAGTCACACACGAGGTGGTGAGGCTTGTCCTGAGTTGATGTACATCCAACAGTCGATGCCATAGGAATGTGTAGCTGATGTTGACACTTCTTCACTTCTTACATGTACTGTTGACACAAATGGCCTACCCAAATCACTATCTGGGACTCCCTGGCGACTATACAGTTCCACGTGAGCATAGACCACTGACTGTTCTAATGTTCTTCAACAGAATGGCCACTGGGTCTCTGGTGGCGCAGCATAGTCCCATAAAGGTAGGGATGCAGCGGCACCATTCTCACCCACTAGATCAAATAGTATATTGCCTGAATGGAATGTCAATTGATGGCATCACACTCCAATGGAGTTTTCGGTACATGGCCCTTCGGAAAAATCCTCTGACAGTTGTCTCAAGACTGACAAAATCTGTTGACATCACCATTTTGTCTAATTTGCCCTCCCTCTTACCCCCCTCCATGGTTGAATTGAAAGACGCCTCCAGCACTGCTTAATGGAGTGGAACCGGCACTGTCACTTGGCAGACGTCCCAGATTTGCCCTTGGATTTAAGAACGTGCACACTCCCACCCATCTCTCTTATAAGGACACGTCTTCCCCTCCTCCCCCAAGTATTTCATTCTGATTTCGATAACCTTGGAGTGATACATCCTCCTGCTAAAACCTGGTTAGCTGGTCCCTGTCCACAATGGGACATCTGGACACCGCTGAAACCACAAGAGTAAGCTGAGGAATCTCGTGGACTTGGGGCCGGCGTGGTCACCTCATTCGGCTGCTTCCATATCATCCGATGGCCTACCTCTACATACATTGACTTGCCAACTATCAAATTGTAGATTGCATCCTGGTGTTGTGTTGTTGGGCTAGCGGCTAGGGTGCCGGCTTAGGATCCTAGGATCCTAAGCCGGCACCCTAGCCGCTAGCCCAACACCAGGGATTAAATTGATTAAATAATCTAAAATCTAAAATCTAAAATTGTATAAAATAATAAAATAATATTTTTATTAATTAAAATTTATTAATTAAGTATTAATTGGTAAATTTTTGAGAAATTGTGGTAAAGTCTTGGTGAAGGTTAACAGGTGTTAACGATAGGCACCATGGCGTTTGTGGCACAGAACTTTGCGGTAACCCCGAGTGAGGCACAGTTCCGAGCGTTACTAAAGTCGGACCTCTTGAAATTGGCCAAACATTTTAACTTGGAGGTCCGAACTAATTTGAGGAAGGCAGAGTTGCAGACCACGGTGATACAATCTATGGTGGGGATTAGGAACGTGGGACGAGTTAGCCTGGGAGTGGCTACCCGAAGAACCAGAAGACGTTGAGCTCCGGAAACTGGAGTTGCAATTACGGAGCCAGAACGGATCAAAGAAGAAGAAAGGAAAGCAGAAAAGGAAAGAGCAGAAGAAGAAAGGAACGCAGAAAAGGAAAGAGCAGAAGAAGAAAGGAAAGCAGAAAAGGAAAGAGCAGAAGAGGAAAGGAAAGCAGAAGAGAGGAGAGAAGAGAAACAAGCAGAGGAAAGGAGAGTGGAACGAGAACTCCAGGAAAGGTTAAAAGAAGAAGAAAGGAAAGCAGAAAAGGAAAGAGCAGAAGAAGAAAGGAAAGCAGAAGAGAGGAGAGAAGACAAACAAGCAGAGGAAAGGAGAGTGGAACGAGAACTCCAGGAAAGGTTAGAAGGGAGAAAAGCAGAGGGAGAGGAGAGCTGCCAGGGAACTCGAAGCAGAGGAGAGAAAAGCCGAAAGGGAGTTGAAGGAACGTGATCTGGCGCTTCAGCAAGAGATTAAATTCAAGGACGCTGGATTTAATGAGAGAACGGGGAGAGGTACCACCCTTGCTGACGGGGTCGACACCTAGCCAGAACACCTGGGAGGTGGGCAGGCATGTGAGGCTGGTTCCACCCTTCAGTGAAAAGGAAGTCACTCAATTTTTTCCACACTTTGAGAAAGTGGCTCGACAGTTAAACTGGCCAGAGGAGGCCTGGACCATACTAGTGCAAAGTGTGCTGGTGGTAAAGCTCAAGAGATTTATTCGGCGCTACCAATGGACCAATGTGCAGATTATGAGGTATTGAAGAAGCACATCCTCAAAGCCTACGAGTTGGTTCCGGAAGCTTACCGGCAAAAATTCAGGAATGCCAGGAAGAGGGAGAGTGAGACCCATGTGGAGTTTGCTAGAGTGAAAGAAAATATGTTTGATCGGTGGTGTGAGTCAAAAGGAGTCGGGAACGACTTCGAAGCATTGCGTGACCTGATGCTGGTGGAGGAATTTCAACAGTGTGTCCACGAGGACATCAAAGTGTACCTGCAGGAAAATAAATACCGAAGTTGTGGGGACGCAGCCACCATGGCAGATGATTATGCCTTAACACACCGGATAGGGTCCACGAACCTAACTCCTCGCCTAGATCTCCGCAGGGGAGGTGTGGAACAGCAGGTGCGGAGAACGACAATACATGGCGGTGGCCTCGAGATGAATATGGGGACAACGCCGATACCCGAACTGTTCGAAATCAGGGGCTACGGGCCCAAGACAAACTTATTTTTCGGGGGGCCCGAGGCAGACCACGAGTTTTTCCTCCGGGCCTACTTGCGCCTTTTTGCAAGAAACCTGGACACTTGATGTCCAGTTGTTACCTCATGAAAAGGGAAAACCCAGAGCGGAGTCCGACTATTACCACTCCGAATGCGATGGCAAGCGTAAGAAATCGCCCCCAGAAGTTACCAACCATTTATTTATGAGGGGTCGGTCTCACTCAAGGGAGACTTGACTAACCCAAGACCGGTTAGGGTTTTGAGGGACACAGGAGCCCATCAATCCTTAATGCTTGAAGGCATTTTGCCATTGTCAAAGAGTACCGCAACTGGTGATAGTGTTCGGTTACAAGGGATCGGTGGCTGTGTTAGTGCCCCACTTCATGTCATCCATTTGGAATCCGATTTGGTGTCAGGACCGGTCACCGTCGGTTTACAAGCCACGCTTCCTGTAGAGGGAGTATCTGTGATTATCGGGAATGATTTGGCCGGGGGGCAAATTTATGGTAACCCGAGGGTTGGTAAAGAGCACAGCAGGGAAAATAACACCACACCAGCTCGGGATGGCGACAAAAGTTCCAAGTTATTTGTAGGGGGACTGAACTTCAACACAGAGGAAGAAGTTCTGACCTCTGTCTTCAACAGATATGGGCCGCTGGTGGAAGTGCGGGTGTTAAAGACAGGGAAACGCAACGGTCAAGAGGGTTCGGCTTTGTCACGTTTGCAAGCACAAGAGATGCCAGGGAGGCAGAGAAGAATTGGAATGGTAAAGATTTGGAAGGTCGGACCATAACAGTAGGGAAGGCATTTCGTAGGCGTCGAGAGGTCTACAGAAGAGGACCACATGGCGGTAGTTTTGGTGTGAGCAGCAGCCGATATTACTATGGAGGCTCCCAGAGTTACGGCACCTCCCGAAAGAATGAATGTCAGAGCACTGGCCGAGAAGGAGACCGCCAGTCAGGTAACGGCTGGGACAAGGGGTCCCACCGTAACTGGTAGGAGTCGGGAGAAGTTGAAGCCCTATATACGGTGGAGCCGCCGAGCCGGGGCTCCTACACGGACTAACCGTGAACGCCGCGTTCTTAAAGGCGTCCAGGTAGTGAACTTTCCTGCACGGACTAACCGTGAACTCCACGTTCTTAAAGGCGTCCATGTAATGAACTTTCCTCCCCGGACTAACCGTGAACTCCACATTCCTTAAGGCGTCCATGTAGGGAATACTCCGCTGGGCCTCCCGAAAAAGTGCTATAGAGAGGTTTAAATTTGGGGGCTTTGGTCACCACCTCTTAACCATCATTCAAGAGAAACTAGAAGTGGTTGACGCTTGGTCCAGAGGGAATTAATCTAGGGGATTGTGTGAAATTTTGTTGCTTTATTTTTAAGTGATGACTGTGCCCGGGGGGAACTGATGATTTGGGGGGGGGTGAGTTATCTGGTTTGTTTATCCAAGTTGGCCGGCAAAGAAAGTTTTCGCTGGGTTCAAACTTTCTTTCTTGAAGGGGGGGGAGTGTTACGGATCTATGTGGATTTATGTGAATTACTATTCAGGTCTTTGCTTATCAATGTGTAGTCGAGTAAGATTGGAATTCATATTGATTGCGTTACGAAAGCGCATAAATAGTATATCTTTCTGGCGGAGTTCCTCTCACGGTCCGGGGGTCACCGAGACCAGGTAGTCACCGGGAGGACCACGTAACAGATGCATGTAATGGCAAACATTGATACTAATTTTATTTTTTGTGTTCATGTTACCCTTTTATATAACTTTACTGTATAACACTTTTCAACACTTTCTGACTTATTCCCTTGAGGATGCAAACACCTTTTCCTGTACCTTTTATGTGTTTTATGTTGTATTTCTCAAATTACTATTTCAAGATGATGCAAATCTATTTTGAGATTTTGGGTTTATTTTATTGTTATCCAGTTTTCCATGGGTCCTGGGTCTGATGGGCCCATTGGATGAACTAGGACGTGCCCGTACGTGGGTGCTTGCCCGTACGTGCGTGCAAAAAAACATGCGTACAAACAACAACAACAAAAAAGACTTTGAAACCACGTGGCAGTAACGACCACAGAACCCCCCCCCCCCCCCCTCTATTTACATGAAATGGTTTGGTCCATTCGCAAAGCCAGTAACGACCACAGAACCCCCCCCCCCCCCCTCTATTTACATGAAATGGTTTGGTCCATTCGCAAAGCCAAAGCGAACGGCTTGCGAGTACGGTGACCATACCTTGGGAACCACTTGTCCGATTAATTTCAAACCTTGAAAAGGCACATCCTCGGGTCCCCAGCAATATACCTGGCAAGTTTCAAGTATATCGGACCGGTAGTTGTCGAGAAACAGCGGTCACAGACAAACACACACACACACACACACACACACAGACACACAGAGATTACTGGAATTATAGATAGATGGCAGGGATGGAGTCGCACATGAATGGATCACTTGGTAAGTTATGTGCTTGAGTTTCATAAGGTTATGTTTCATTTTTGTTTTTATGTTTTGCATCTTTTGGACGATGCCTCATCTGAATTCTAATCTTTGTCTTTTTTCTTCTTCTTCTTAAGGCTCTGGGGATATGGATGGAATGGCGAAGGTAACCTGATTACCCTGTCTGTATATTTTTTGAGATATCGTTGTCAATGATATCAAGTTAGACCTCATGTACTTAGATCAGTTATGTTGTGAGGTGGGACAGCAGTTGACACGGATGGCACGCAATATGTTAAGAATGCAGTTTGACTGACTTTTAAACCAATCATTTGAAATTGACAACAAGTGCCTACATAAGAGAGATATAGAACACGTGAAGTACTCATTGGCTGTAGACTTTAACATGCATGGGGCCATGGCTCATCATTACTGGCATCATCAAGTGGACATGCAAATGAGAATCAAATGTTAAATAGATAAATAAATTAAATAGAACACAGCATGCAAGGTCAAATGCACAATTTTCACTTTTCTTTCATCAGTTTCTCTGGTGCAATTATGCAATCAAAAATATTGTATTATATTGTGTGACTTTTGCTTTTGTTTTTCTTCAAATACTAAATGAGCTCCTCTCCACCCATTGATATATTCTTATTAGAATTCTCCCAACAACCTCAGTGGAGGCATGAGTAATCCACCTGGGACTCCTCGAGAGGAAGGAGAGATTGGAGGGAATTTTCTTAATCCCTTCCCAAGTGATAGTGTACATATTTGACTAAGCCATTAATAAGAGGTTCAAAATTTTGTTTTTAATTGATGATAATACTTTAAACTCATATGTAGTTAGTTATATGATGCAGCAAGGCCATTCATTTATCTGAGTAAGAAATGACTACTCTTTGTTCGAAAGATGCCAAGCTTTCACTAATGAGCAGGTTTCACTATATTTTTTCAGGCCTGCACTATAATGAGCAGGCTGCTTATGGTTTTACATATTTTTTCATATTTATTAAATAATTTATCATTATTCTTCCCTCTCCTCTCCCTATGTTTTTCTTCTTATTGATTTCAATTTTCATTCATTCATTCTTCTCTCCCCACACCCTATCATGTTTTTATTTTAAAAGATTTTGTATAAACATTTCAATATATATATTTTAAACATTTCAATATTTTTATTTTTTTCCCCCTCACTCGTAACTGACATGCCTTAATGATCAATGAATAAAAATCAATGAATTTAAAGCTACATTTTTGATGGCACACGTGTGCACATACATAATACACATACACAGATTTTGTGTTTGCTGTTTTTGACTGCATTTATGCACTACTGTTTCAACTGAAATTTTGTGCTGAGACATACATTCAGTTTAATGTTTGAAACCTTTTTTTTTTTTTTTTCAGAACCTTTAAATAGCACTGAAATAACGTGAGTATATTTCCTGAAAAGAAATACAATTGTTTATTTTTCATCCTTTGAAAAAGTTTTGCATTTCCCCCCTTTTATACAAAATGATATTCTTGATAAGTTGAATTATAAAAAAATTTTGGTGTGAATGTTTTTCAGACCTTGAGGATGGAAATTGGGTTCGTGTTTCCTTGCTCTTTTCCCAAAACCAGGCTTCAAGCATGGATACTGCTTCCAGCATTGACTGTGTATACAAATGTGTGCAAGTTGCTAGTCATATGTAGTCATATGTATGTGCATCAACTCTGTTCATTTTTATTGATATCCTTGATTTCGTAAATAGCCATGTATTTTTTTTTTCTAAGCCACGTTATCAAGTTATGTTGTTTTATTATAATGGTGTCGTACCTAATGTGATATTTTTGATGTATAAGGCTTCATTAAAGTAGCGTGCTTATCTTCAAACTATCGGTTCTGCTTGGCATGGTAGTTTGTTTTTATATTTCCTTTCAACACATCAATCACTGTTATTAGCTTTCGTCAAATAGCTTCAAGGACGTCTTTCTTGCAGTTTAATCCTCCTGCTATTTGCTTCTTTGAAAGCTTGTACATGACTGCACATGGTATTACAGAATCTTTTGTGCCAAATGCGCTTTTTAATTTATGTAACATACAAACTGCAGCTTTTTTTTAGATGAAAGTGAGACAGTACTGCCATGCGTTTTGGTTGACAGCTGCTGTGAATCTCTTCTTTGGGTGTCAGAACATTGTGTTATATTTGCCTTTGAATTCTTGTAAAAGTACTTCACCACTTCACCATATCTGGGTGTGTTTGTTTGCATTTTGATTAGCCTTTTATTCACATAGTTATTTGGACGTAGATAAATCAATCAAATAAATGGTCAGAAGACCCAGAATTTTTCAGTCTGAAACAGATGAGCATACTGTTTGCATGAAAATTTAAGAAAGACTCTTATTTTAATTGTGAACCATTTTTGGTTCAGATATCAGTGTTTTTGCTGCCACAACATCCGTGCATGTGTGTACTGCTAAAAGGTTAACGTTCTAATACCTGCGGTAAGATGACCTACTATTTTAGCATGTTATGCTGACAAATATGTGCACTCAAAGTTCCAGAGGGACATATGCTCTGTACTAGTGGTTTGTGTTTTTAAAAGAAGTTTCAGCCTTTGCAAACATGTATTGCATCATCCAGGTCCTCCTGGATAGTTGTTGTTTTTTTGTTTGTTTTTTTTTTGTTTTTTTTGCTTCATCATTGATGGAGGATTTTAGACTTTTGTTCTGCTTACCAAATTTGAGAGCCAGCTAGGAGCCATATACCTGATATTGGGAAAGACTTGTGTAAGCTTTTGCTTTTGAATAGAGGTACTATCAGCATTGTAATAGTATTTTTTATTGTGTAGTGCATTTGTAGTCTAATCTATGTTAGATATGGTAAATGGGGATTAGCTGTTTTATAAGATACAGTGTGAACGTGTGCTGTCATGAATGAATGGATACACTTTATTTTGCTTATAAAAACTTGATTTGTATTGTGTGTGGAAAAGTAATGCTGAGATAAAGAAATAAATTTTAGTTCATCCCCTAATTGCTGACAGTAAAACTGCCTTTCATGCTATTTTTACATTCTTTTTGTAATCACAAGTTCAAGAATTTTTACCCATGTATGCTACCTCTTCCCTTTTGCATATTTAGTTTCTGTGCTGTACATTCATTCACAAATCTTGTATTATTGTAATTATTTTTTTCTAATGGTGTGTATAATACAGCATGGATAAGTATTTTTTAATCACTTTTTAAAACCACAGAATTGTTTATATTGGCCCCACTATTATTAAGTCTCTACACAAGTGGGTAGACGATGCTTTGCAACAGCTGTTTTTTTGTTTTGCATTTTTGCTGGCTTCAATATCAACATATTGTTTATAACGTTTCATTAATTTTCTTCTGCTGGGCACCGACACACATACGCATTATATATGTATTTATCACTATAAGTGATGACTTTCAGAGGACTTTTGATTAAACGTAGTGATGGATTGTTATTTTTATTTTTTGTAATTATGTTGTCAAAATTAATCTGAAATTTTTCCTTTCACATTCATACACTTGTATTGCGCAATTTGGGTTATGAAATGGACATATGTTGCTCGAGATTTATCAAGAAAATACATGTTGTAGGTCTATGCAATAGTACATACCTCCAGCACCAAATTGTTTCTTCTTCTATTTTTAATCTTTCTTTGAAGATACTGTAATGTATATTCTTAAACCCAACGCATTGTAAACATGCACACCAGGTGAAGTTCGCATTCTATTTTGATGTTTACTCATTTTCATTGTGATCAATTATATTATCACATGTTATCAATATAAAATAATATAAATGCTGCATTTTCTTCTTGCATAAATTTCTTCTGGTCAGTGTCTTTGTACAGTCAGCCCTATATTTTGTAGCATGAATGATTAATAGATGGATGGATTGTATGCTTGTGGAAGCTTTCTTTAACACAGTTTATACTGATGTAAGTCTAACTTTAATATTTTGCAGGAAAAGCAATGCAGTTAGTATGAAGACGACTTCAGTCATTGCAGTTAATTTGTGGTCTTTTTTTCTGTATTCAAGTTGATATATGTTCCTGTGTTTAGTACAAGCTAAAATGCATTTGCTGCAATATATGTCCTGATCTCTCTGAGTGTATTGTGTTTCAACCTCTGGCTAAATTTTTCAAATGAATTTTGAATTTGCAGAAGTTCAAGGTGGCTGAAATAGCAAATCTTGATCAACAGGCTTTGATCGAGATTTACTTTTAATCCTGGGAAAATAGAACTCGATGTCACAAACGTCTTACTGAATGAAGCACGTAGCAAGCATGCATTTCCATTTGCAGTTTCACTGTGGACACTATTGCACCCCTTCTGCATGAACATATATCCAGCATTTAACTCTAAATCTTTTGAACTACTTTTTTTTTTAAGTGGACCCATTACATTTTTAGTGGTCAAGCTGGAGGGAGTAAGAATGGTCCACTCAATGGCAACCAACAATGTTCCACCTCCAGGCTGCCGCCACTTTAATTTAAACTACATTAACACCATTTAGTCCCACTACAGCAGGCTAAATTACCATGCACATTTACATGGGTGTTAATGCTCCATCAGGAGACAGAATTTAGTTGTGAAAAATGTCTGCCAACCCCCGGCTCCCCAGATTATTTCTTTTGTACAAATAAACATTGCTATAAAGTGTCATCCATTCCAGATTAGTAAAATGTGCCTCGGCCTGCTATGAAGATGGAAATATTTTCATTCGGTCTCTGTTTGCATGTTTGATAAATTGGTAGCCATGTTGGATGAATGATGCTTTTGTTAGATGAACAATGAGGTGGATTGTAAAAGGGAAACCTGTGATTTAGACATTGATGAACTAGTCATAAGTAATTGTTGGTGGGAATAGCTGCAAGAATGAGATGAATAGAAAAAGGGATAGTAAATAAATTGTAAAATTTACCAGTCCTCAAATTTATACCTAAAGAAAACAAAAAACCCCCATTGTGCCAGTTTCACACTCCCCAAATGATTGTTCTTTTATTTTAATCCTGCACTACAATAAACATTCTTGGGGTGAAGCAAAAAATGACAATTTAGAATTCAGATACAGGATATGGAAGAAGACAGACAGACAGGAAGGGGCCATTTGTCCTATCTAGGCTGTGCCACATCTGCACCTCTAACTTAATCTCTCAGTTTCCTTATCTTCTAAGATATTAACCTTTTAAGTACTATTAGCTTGATCAAACTCAACATGTACAAGCAAGGATTTTTGGAATCGTCAAGGAATCAAGGCCATGATACAAGGTCAACAGTGTACTCTTTTTGAAAGATACTGTGGGATGTTTAATGTACACGACCTTAATGCAGATGAGACAGCTGACTACGTCATCTGAAGCCATGCTCTGAGATACAGACCTTCCTTCCAGCATGTCACCAGAGCATCAGCTTTTAGTGATGTATGATCCTGATGTGGATTAAATGCAAACATGACAGCTCGATTGCAAGCATTCTCGCGACTGGGCTATCTTTCCACTCTATCTTCTATTTGTCTGACTTTGTTTTTCTCTTACTTAGAAAATAAAATTTAGTCTCATTCACGTAATTTATGACCAAATTATAAATTTCTCATTTTAAGGCTTCATGTCAAACAAACAATTAAAGATATTGCACTCAATTTTTGAACATCTGCTTAGTTAGATTTTGTTGATTATATATGCAGAAATTCCATGGAGATTGAAGAATATAGAAGCTGTGAACTTATATCCTTTTGATTTTATTTTTGTGAAAGTCTTTGCCCGAGCGTATATGGATTTTGATTTCTTTTTATCCATATTTAATAACTCACGACCAAAGAAATAAAACGAGTTCATAATAACAGTCGTATTCACATTTTTTTATTCTAATACACTTTCAGGAGAATGGTTGGACAATGAAGTCTAATGTTGACTCTAATTATGGAATACTAGTCTGCGAAGCCGAGTGTTTGTCAGAGACGAGATAAACAATGGATTTTATCAACCCAAGGTTGATTAGAGTACACTGTATAGTAAAATATTGCTGTAACTTTTATGGTAATACACTGATAGCCCAGTTGCCAGTGGATCACTACAATATATGGTGGGTGAGTAACGGTACACCGTGGGGTCTGCAGGATTTTGCTGCAATTTTAAAAGCCACTGTAACCATCTTCACCATCCGTACGAGATATCGAGTTATCTAGTTCCATCAAGTCATGGCTGACCTTTGGTTGACATTCATGATCAGATTTCTCCAAACGTCCCTATGCTGCACTGCTTCCCGAAGGTCTGGCAGACAGCTTGGTTGCAGCTTTTACCCCATCCATCCAGCACATACAAAGTTTCCCTCTTCCTCCCTCAACCATTCCCAGCATGGTTAACTTCTCCAAACTTTTGTTTTCTGCACGCATGTGTCCAAAGTGTGACAGTTTCTGTTTTAGCGTCAGTGCTTCCAATGTACATGGCGGTCTAATTTCTTCAAGCACCGATTTGTTTGTTCTTCTTGCAGTCAAAACACATCTCAAAGTTGTTAATATTCTTCCTTCCTTTCTTTTTCACTGTCCATGACTCACATCCATACATTGCAACTGGAAATACCAGAGCATTCACCAGCCTCCTCTTGGTTTGTATTATCACATCTTTGTCAATCCTGACATTGCTGTTCTTCCCAACACTAACCGGAATATGAATTTATCTTCCACATTCTCCACTCTCTTCAATCTTAGAATTCAAGAAGATGAAACTTTCCACTCTTTACCCGTGATTGTCTCCAAATCTGAATACGTCAATCTTTTCAGTTGACAATAACTTTGTCTTTTTTAGGGTTAAATAAAGACAAGCTTTTTCACTTTAATTCTGCACTGTCTGCAGCAGTTTCATCAAGTCGTCTTTACTTTCTGCCAACAGAATGGTGGTGTCCAATCCTAATGCTAGCCTCCATGTCGTCCAAGTTTTGTTTCCTCATGATCGAATCTAATCTTGCGTATGACAAATTACAGCTCAGACAGTTGGACAGATAAGTCACAGCACTGTCTGTTGTGAGGCGCCTTGCCCTAAATCCTTCATCAACTCCTGTCGGTGACACTCATTCACAATATGATGAATCGTCTGATCTGGGTGACCACAGTCACATGTTTGGCTGCCTTGGAAATTACCCTTGTAGAGGCGATATGATATGACGTCTTTGCATGGAAGGTATGGATCCTGTTGAGTTTAGCCCCCTGCCTCTGGGGGAGGTCGAAACCTGGTGGCTCTTCTGTCAGGATTACTCACCAATTCTTTATTAGCAATTTCCTCATTATGTACTCGCTATACAGTTTTTTTTTTTGTTTTTTTTTGGTATACTGAATCGAGGCTCGTGAAAGAGCTAACATTTATTTCACAAACAAATCAACCAGACAAACAAAATATACAAAAAGAGGGAGCGGAAGACAAGATGGGGAGAGAAGGGAAGCACACAACCACAACATTTGAGAGCAGGGAGAAGTGTGGGAGGGAGAGGGCTTGGGGGCAGGAGGCGTGGGAAGGGGGGGGGGAGGGTGGGAGAAGTATAAAACACAAGGGGACCGAAATTAGCGGGGGTAGAAAAGATCAAGGTTTTGGATGGGGGAGGATAAGAGATGGTGGTGAACAGCTGTTTTAAAGACCTGGAGGGTGGAGTGGGATTGAAGAGAGTGAGGGAGTTTGTTCTAGAGGTGGGAGAAAAGAGGAAGTGAAGGTGAGCAGAAAGTCTTGATTTTGGCAGTTTAACCATAAGAGGGTTGCAGGCAGATCTTGTGCGACCTGTAGGAATATTTGGGGGACAGAGCCCAGAGAGGGCTGGGGGGGGGGGGCAAGGCCAGAGAGGAGTTGGTAGAAGACGGAAAGACCACCAACCTGCCTGCGGTGTGAGTGAGTGAAAGGCCCTTGGAGTTAGCTTCATTGTGGGAGATTCCAATGATTCTGAACGCTTTGGTTTCAACAGCGTGAAGACGGGCTAGGTGTGAGGCAGGAGCACCAGACCAGAGGGGAGAGCAGTATTCCATAGAGCTGTGGATGAAAGCCTTGTATGTGGTGAGGAGCTCAGGTGTGCCAAGGAAGGACTTCGCATGACGGAGGATGCCCAGTCGGCGACTGGCTATGGAGGCCAGATTTGAAATGTGGTTTTCCCAGGAAAGATCATGGCAAATAGTGAGACCCAAAAGCTTGAGTGACAGAACTTCAGACAGACCTTCTTCAGACAGACAAGACAGAACTTCAGGCAGTGACAGAACTTACAGTTTGAACAAGTAAGGGAAGAGAATGCAACCCTGTTTGACCGCTATCCCAATTCCAAACCATTCTGTCTCCCCATACTTTGTTCTTACTGCAGCTTCTTGTTTAGTGTAAAGGTTGTTTCCCTAAAGAATGCCTTTTTTCCCGAAACGAATCATCCGGTCGGGGAAAAAAAGGCATTCTTTAGGGAAACGCCCTTTACAGGCCTCTTATCAGACATGTCAGGTTCTCCAACATCCCCCATTTCTCTCAACATAATCCACATCAATTCATGATCAACACAATTGAAAGCTTTCAACACTTCTATAAAACAGACATACACCTTCCTTTGATATTCCCTTGCATTTTCCATGATCCACCTCAGATTTGCAATTTGATCTCCAGTACCTCTTCCTCTTCTGAAACCCGCCAATACAATCCCGCTCCAGATCTGTGCACAGATGGCTGTTAAAATTTTGATTGCCTCCTTCCCAACTACCATAGGTTTGATTGGAATTTCATCGCACCTCGTTTTTTTTTTTTTTTGTTTGTTTTTTGTATACAAGATCGAGGCTCGTGAAAGAGCGAACATTAATCACACAGAAAGACAAACAGACACACAAAACAAATAACATCGGGAGCGGTAGACAAGATGGGGAGCGAGGGGGAAGGACACAAACACAACATTTGAGAGCAGGGCCGAGAGACATGGAGACATCGAGAGAACTGTGGGAGGGAGAGGGCTTTGGGGGGAAGGCATGGGAAGGGGGAGGGGTGGGAGAGGTATAAAAACATATGGACACTGCCAAGACTTCCAGGAAAGAAGTTGGAATTTCAAACAAGGTGGATCTGGGGTGAATTAGTGGGGGTAGAAAAGATCAAGGTTTTGGATGGGGCAAGATAGGAGATGGTGGTGAACAGCTGTTTTGAAGACCTGGAGGGAGGAGTGTGATTGAAGTGAGTGTGGGAGTTTGTTCCAGAGGCGGGAGAAAAGAGGAATGAAAGAGTGAAGGTGAGCAGAGAGCCGAGATTTCGGCAGTTCAACCATCAGAGGGTGGCTGGCAGATCTTGTGCGACCTGTAGGAATATTTGGGGGATAGAGCACAGAGAGAGCTGGGGGAGCAAGGCCGGAGAGGAGTCGGTAGAAGACAGAAAGACCACCTACCTGCCTGCGGTGAGTGAGTGAAAGGCCCTCAGAGATAGCTTCATCGCGGGAGATTCCAATGATTCTGAAAGCTTTGGATTCAACAGCGTGAAGCCGAGCCAGGTGTGAGGCAGGAGCACCAGCCCATAGGGGAGAACAGTATTCCATTGAGCTGCGGATGAAAGCCTTGTATGTGGTGAGGAGCTCAGGTGTGCCTAGGAAGGACTTCGCACGACGGAGGATGCCCAGTCGGCGACTGGCTTTGGAGGCCAGCTTGGAAATGTGGTTTTCCCAAGAAAGATCATGGCAGATGGTGAGACCCAAAAGCTTGAGCGACAGAACTTCTTGGAGAGGATTGTTGAGAAAGTAGATGGGAGGGTTGTCCAGTCGATCTTTTCGGAGAGACATAGTAAGAGTGTGAGATTTGTCAGGATTGAAAGACATGTTCCACATGTTTGACCAGTCTGATTTTGTCCAGGTCTTCAGAGAGTGAGGAGGCTGCAGACTGCCGATCTGAGGGAAGAGGAATGGAGCGGCAGATAGTGGAGTCATCAGCAAAGAGATAGAGAGGATTTTCCAGAGTCGGAGAGATCATTGATAAAGACCAGAAAAAGCACAGGGCCCAGCACACTGCCTTGGGGAACTCCAGCCTGAACGGGAAGGGGAGATGAGAGAAATCCATTCAGGGCCACACGTTGACTACGACCAGAGAGGAAGTCCGCAAGCCATGCATGGAGATTTCCATGGATACCATAGGAGGAGAGTTTGGTGAGCAGAGCTGGGTGCCAGACCGTATCGAAGGCACGTGATATGTCAAGGGAGACAGCTCTGATTTCCTGTTTGGCATTGAGGACCTCCATCCATTGTTGAGACAGCAGAAGCAACATGTCCAGAGTGTGACCTGGTCTGAATCCAAATTGATGATCAGAGATCAAGCCATTTGAGAAGAGGAAGGATTTGATATCCGAAGCAATGATGGATTCCATGACTGCTGATAATTGGAAGCAGGCTGATTGGTCTGTGGTTGCAAGGATCTGTTTTTGCACCTTTTTGTGTAAAGCGGTAATGTTTGCTGATTTCCAAGATGCTGGCAGATGAGCTTGAGCAAAACAGGGTGAAAAGAACAGAGAGAGGGTGAGATAGAGCGGCAGAGCAGGATTTTAGGACCCGTGGGCTGATGCCGTCTCGTCCAGTTGCAGAATCAGAGTCGAGGTTTGACAAAAACATCACCTTGTCAGGAGAGAAGGACACAGAGTAACGGAGCAGTTGGGTTCAACTGGGTAAGGTGGGAACAGAGAGAGATGGGTTTGGGAAAAGATTTTGAGGCAAACACAGAGTTGAGGCATTCGGCTTTGTCACGTGCGGTATCAACTGTGTAGCCATTTGAGGTAAGGGAGGGGATGGAGGGGGAACAAACACCAGAAACGGATTTGACCAGACGCCACCAGGATTTGGAGGAAGGAGACAGGTTTGAGAGTTCAATCTTGAGTGTGGAGAGATAGTGCTTCCTGGCACTCCTAAGGGGAGACACACGCTTGTTCCGAGCTTGGTGGAAGGAACTGAGATTGCCTTCAGTTGGATTTGCCTTCCAAGAGGCAAAGGCAAGTTGTTTCTGGGCAACTGCCTCACCACAATATTCCGTGTACCACGGACAGGAGGAAGGGTAAGACAACTGAAGACGAGATGGGATAAATCTGTGCATGAGAGAGGGAGCAGTTTCCTTTGGAAGAATTCCCAGGAAGAATTGATGTCAGAGGCAGTAGAGGCACATCGAGGCCTGTTTCCCACCGACATCAAAGCTGTGGCAGGCTTG
Source organism: Myxine glutinosa (assembly GCF_964187855.1). NCBI lineage: Eukaryota > Metazoa > Chordata > Myxini > Myxiniformes > Myxinidae > Myxine > Myxine glutinosa. Next base: position 324,372,202 of record NC_136261.1, read on the forward strand.
CGCGCTTGGAGCCGACGATTCCTTAACGACTGACAGATAAGGCCGCACCCCACAGGACATTACACAACGTTGTATTTTTATAAATTCATTTCCTCTGTGCTGTATCCGAAGTGTGAGTGGGGACGTCCCGATTAGGATATCTAATTTATCATCGCGTATTTTCCTGTCCCGCTATCCTTGTAAATAAACCCTTGTATTATTTTCAATTTCCGTCGAAACCCGGATTCCCGTTTGAGTTCGTTCCCTCTCCAGATAAGCGCTTCCGCTTCTTCTTCTTCATTCTTTTTCCCGTGCTGTGATAGCAAAATCCGTATTTGGTCGTCGCCTCAATTAAAGCCGTTTGGTCATTCGCGAGCCCTGGTATTAAATATTAACCGAAAGTAGCGTCACCCCTCCGTAGTTGTTGCAGTCCTGGTGATCACCCTTCCCTTTCCAGAGGGGGACAACAAGGCCCCTCTTCCAGTCAGTTGGGATGATGCCTGTGCCCCAAACAGAGCACAGAACTGAAAACGTTAACCCATGGGAGACAAAGTTCTTCTTTGCCTGATGGCGAGTTCCAAGATCACCACCGGCAACATCAAGGATGGTGGTTTTGAAGGCACTCCACAACTCCTCAGGATCCCCCGAAGCATACAGACCCTCCAAAACCCCACTCAACCTGCTCCTCAGCTACCCTTTCCTCCTTGAGCATGCCCACGTGCAGCCTAGGCCGGGATGGTAGCATTCTCTTGGATTTGAGCTGCAACTTCAGAGTTGCTACAACAAGCCTATGGTCAGTGTTGAAGAACTGAGCATTCCGGTAGACCCTGCAGTTCTGGAGCATCCGCCATCGGCCATCAATGAGCACATGGTCAATTGCCTTCGCCACACCACCAGCATTGGAATACCAAGTCCAGCGATGAGGCTGTGGGCACTGAAACCATGAGCCAGCTACCCTAAGTCCATGACTTCTTGCAAAGCCAAGGAACTTAGTGCTATTCTGGTTCACAGTCCCAGATCCATGGGGACTAGCATATGTCTAATAACCATCCCTATCAGTGCCAGTGGATGCATTGGAATTCCCCAAGACGAGAAGAGTATCTCTCCTGGGGAAATGATCAACCACAGACTCAAGCATGGCGTAGAATGCCTCCTTCACAGTGAGATCACTTTCCTCAGTCGGAGCATATACAGAGACCAGGGAAATGACACCCAAAGAGCGACAAATCCTCAGTCTCGTAATACGCTCGTTGACTGGTGTTACCTCGACTATCATGAGATGTCAGCTTATTGGACACAGCCATAGCAACTCCTTGGGCATGGTAACCGTCAAAGCGAACAGACCAGTAGTGGGTGTACCAACACCACCCAACATGATATCACCACCATCCGGCCTCCGAACCTCAGAAAGAGCTGCAACACTGATGTTAAAATGCTGGAGCTCAGATGATAGCAGAGACAGGTAATCATCCTCTCTGAGTAAAAACGCTCCAGGCACTCACCCGAAGGGCCCGCTTCAGGTAAACCCAAGGAGACCGTCGTCTGGTGAACGACACCTCAGCACCACCCTGACGCACACCTCCACAATCCGACCCAGGAAAGTTCCCCCGTGCTTTTCCTCCGATTATCAAAGAATGGGGGTCCCGAAGGCTTTGCCCCAATCCAGTCATCCGGTGAGCTGTCCTGCGAAGGGCAGATGAACAGGAGGTACTCCCACAGAGTGGGGGGTTTTTTTTGGTTGCGTTCTTTGTGTGTGTTGCCGAATGACATGTTCTTATGGTGGCCGGAGTGCAAATCCTGCCACCAACCTCCTGGAAAGAGGTAACCCAACTGCAGAAGGACATCCACATTCGAAGTTGGGCACCAGATAGGGATGGCCGTTGGCTCACAGGGGCTCCTCCACCCTTTAACAGGTCTTGTTTTAGCCCTGCGAGGTGTCCATATCCAAACACCCTCTGGGTGTGACTAGACCAGGTGGAAAAAAAAACATTTTCCTTCCCCCAAAAGTGTGTGACTACTCTTAGTCTGGCTTCTACCCGATGACCTGCCTGGCTCGGCAAGACCTACCAGAAGCAAAGCTCAAGCCAGCTGGCTAGGTCAGACCTACCAGGAGCAAAGCTCCTGCCAGTATAGCCCAAAGGGTCACAGGAGCAAGCAAGCCTCCCAACTACGATCAAAGTGGTAGTCACAATCGGGGAGGACATCTGTATATTCTTACAATATCACCAACTTTGAACTTTGGATTCCTCAAATGGATCTCCTTTTCATTTTGTAATTATTTCCGATGGTTTTGATTTTGTTGATGAATGAACTGTATTATTGTAATATTATCTACAATGTCCTGAAATAAAGATACCCATTGTTGAGAACCGAGTTGTATGAATTTTTAATATAGCCTCTTTCAAAGTGCAATGAAAGCGCTCAATAACAACTGCCTTTCTTTCATTAAAATAAAGAAATGATCGGGTGGCTTTGACAGGCCCCTCCATTTTCGGGGAGGGGGATGGGGGGTAAGGGAAGGAGGAAAGAATTGCCCATGCAAAGAGTGATCTTACCTCAGTGTTGCCCAGGTAAAAAAGGAAATTGTAATAACCTCTGCCGCCATTATAAGGTGGCGCTACACTGTACACATTTACATCGATAAATTTATGCCCCTCTCCCGGTCCTCCACATCCCCACATGAGGCCACGGCCACAGCGCTTATGTTACTCCCCAGACAAAGTTATATTTGTACCCAGAGTAAAGTACATCTGTGTTTATAGCTGGTGTACCCGGCGTTGCTCAAGCAAAAAAGAAACATTAACATATTTGAAATGAGAGCAAATATAACGGGAAAGCAATAACATCCAAATCAGAATCCATCACAAATGTCAAATCGTCATTGTACTATTTCGTTGAATATATGCTGGTGAATGTACCGTAGATCGCGTTTGTAGTTTAGTTTGATGACGTTCAGGAAGCAACAAGAAGCTTTTCCACCAACTTTGCCCGCTTCCAGAATTGTTTTATTATTTCTGTTCAAATGCTGGGTGATTGTTTTGTATTTATTTATGCGAATGTGTACTTGTACATAACTGCCATTAATCAAAAAGGCTCAGGCACGAAAGAGTGATTTTTGAACAATCAAAAATTGTTTTTTTAACCTAAAACACTCCCAGGTGGTCACTGACAAACCTCTGAAAGTTTGATGAAGATCCGTTCAGTCATCTCTGAGAAAAATGGCGACACAGACACACAGAGCAATGGCTCTCTTACATAGTAGATAGCACAGAGAGTGCATTTGTGCTTTGAGGACCTCTCTTTATTGCAAAACTCTTCACAAATTCAAGTTTCATGAAAAACATAGGCAGGAGTCTTCTTCTGATAAACAATTTTACAAAAAGGGTGTTCTCCCCATATCACACATGGCAATAAAATATGTACTACAGCAAAGATTGAGTAAAAAGTGATGTTCAAACTGCCATGGAAAGATGCCACCTGAGCATAACCAAAAAGGGACAAGAAAAACAACTAAATCAGACAGAAAACAAAATTCCTAAACACTGGACACAATCAAAATACTCAAATGCTTTCTCCTTCCTGGTTTACTGAATACCTTGCCTACTGCTGAGGAACGCTTGCAAGGGGGCACATACAACCCAGTATGGGTAATGCTATGTGAATTTAACAAACTCTTCCCACAGTCAGACAGAAAAACTCTTCCCACAGCCAGAGCACTTTTTATGCAATCACTCCAGCATGGGTTGCACTATGGAAGTTCAAGCTCCGTTGAGAAAGAAAATCCTTGTCACAAGTAGAACATTTGTAAGGACGCCCTCGTTGGTTGTTATGCGGGTTTTAGGCGGTGGGAGGCAGTTCTCCCAAAACTCAAAATTTCCACCTCCTTTTTCGGTAAAGGATTATTATTCATGAACCAGTTTGTGAAACTTCATTCTTGGGCTTTTGTTCCAAGGGCTCATTTTAGAATCCTCACTGAACCCGTGAAAGCCTCCACCTGTAGTTTGTTTGTCATGATATTCCCTGGAATGCTTTTTAAGTACTCAGTTAGGCTTTTCTTGCTCATCCGGATTTCCTATTGCTCCGACGATCACTGGTACAATTTCAGGTTTCTCAATTTCGAAATGCCGAACCTCATTTTTGAGATCCTGATATTTCAGATTTTAACTCTCCTGAATGGAGCATCATATGTGATTTCAAATGGCCTTTTTGAGAGAAACCTTTATCACATATGGAGCATTTGTGGGGTCGCTCTCCTGTATGGATCATCATATGTGATTTCAAAGTGCTGCTATGACAGAAACCTTTATCACATATGGAGCATTTGTGGGGTCGTTCTTCTGTATGGATCATCATATGTGATTTCAAAGTGCCGCTATGAGAGAAACCTTTATCACAGATGGAGCACTTGTGAGGTCGCTCTCCTGTATGGATCATCATATGTGATTTCAAATGGCCTTTTTCAGAGAAACCTTTATCACATATGGAGCATTCGTGGGGTCGCTCTCCTGTATGGATCATCATATGTGATTTCAAAGTGCTGCTCTGAGAGAAACCTTTATCACATATGGAGCATTTGTGAGGGCGCTCTCCCTTATGGATGTTCATATGTGATTTCAATTTGCAGCTATGAGAGAAACCTTTATCACATATGGAGCATTCGTGGGGTCGCTCTCCTGTATGGATCATCATATGTGATTTCAATTGCCAGATACGACAGAAACCTTTATCACATATGGAGCATTTGTGAGGTCGCTCTCCCTTATGGATGTTCATATGTTCGTTAAAATGGCCTTTTTGAGAGAAACCTTTATCACATATGGAGCATTCGTGGGGTCGCTCTCCTGTATGGATCATCATATGTGATTTCAAATTGCAGCTATGAGAGAAACCTTTATCACAGATGGAGCACTTGTATGGTCGCTCTCCTGTATGGATCATCATATGTGATTTCAAATTGCAGCTATGAGAGAAACCTTTATCACATATGGCGCATTTGTGAGGTCGCTCTCCCTTATGGATGTTCATATGTTCGTTAAAATGGCTTTTATTAGAGAAACCTTTATCACATATGGAGCATTTGTGGGGTCGCTCTCCTGCATGGATCATCATATGTGATTTCAATTTGCAGCTATGAGAGAAACCTTTATCACATATCGAGCATTTGTGGGGTCGTTCTTCTGTATGGATCATCATATGTGATTTCAAAGTGCCGCTATGAGAGAAACCTTTATCACAGATGGAGCACTTGTGAGGTCGCTCTCCTGTATGGATCATCATATGTGATTTCAAATGGCCTTTTTGAGAGAAACCTTTATCACATATGGAGCATTCGTGGGGTCGCTCTCCTGTATGGATCATCATATGTGATTTCAAATGGCCTTTTTGAGAGAAACCTTTATCACATATGGAGCATTCGTGGGGTCGCTCTCCTGTATGGATCATCATATGTGATTTCAAAGTGCCGCTATGAGAGAAACCTTTATCACAGATGGAGCACTTGTGAGGTCGCTCTCCTGTATGGATCATCATATGTGATTTCAAATGGCCTTTTTGAGAGAAACCTTTATCACAGATGGAGCACTTGTGCGGTCGCTCTCCTGTATGGATCATCATATGTGATTTCAACTTGCCGCTACAAGAGAAACCTTTATCACATATCGAGCATTTGTGGGTGCGTTTTCCAGTGTGTATTCTCATGTGTATTTTGATGTTACTCGTTGAAGGAAAATCCATTCTGCACACATTACACTTATAACGTATTCGTCTTTCTAGAACCTTTTTGTGTTTGTTTAATTTAACGTTAATCTTGGTGTTGCGAGGCCCAGACATGAACTTGCATTTGATAGGAAGTGAGTCTTGATCTCGTTTCTTCAAAAAAGGCTTCTTCCTCACTGTCAAGCTGTGACTGGACCATTTTTGTCCCATCGTACTTCTTGTTTGTTCTACAGAAACAAAGAACACAGCATTTTTTTTTTTGTCAAAATCAAAATGTAAAATATTTAACACATTTTAGAAAATTATATATTTTCTCAACACAAAAGATTGTGCATTAATTTTTTACATTTCCACTTAGCAGTTGCAAAACAGGAAGCACTTCCGTTTAAAACTTTAAAGATTGTTAAAAGTTATAGGAAAAGATTGTTGAAAAGAAAATATTTAGGTTGATTGCCCAGTGTGCAAATTCTTAAAATTTCACGTCAATTGGATGAAAATTGTTGATTTTATGTGACACTGACCTTTGACCTTTTCACCAAATTATTACTTTGTCTTCTCCATATTCTCAAAACAAAGTTATGTTGAAACCTTGATGGCAAAGTTCAAATGGTACAAATAAAACTTAGGGGACAGACACAGACAGACAAACCTCAATAATGAGCAAGGACATGGATACACCCTGACGTACACATACAAGATGGCATCAAAGCAGCTGGCACAAAATCTCCTCATCACACAATCTCACTTGGACTCATGGCTTAGACCCGCCGATGGCGGTCCCGAAACCAGGACCCACGAAGGGAAGGAAAGGAAGCTGCTAAAGTGGAGAGAGGGCTGGTGATGTGAGTGGGATGGAGAGATTTATTTAAGGAGTGGAGATGAGGCTCCATATGAGGTGCGTGTAGATTGCAGACCCACGAATCCCCCTTCCCCCTCCTCCCTCCCTCCATGAGTCGAAACTCCGAGGCTGCTCGTGGCTCTGGAGAACCGTGTGGATCCCTGGGCATCGATGGGAGATTCTAGGACGACGTGGCTTGTAATTTGAGAGGCAGAGAGAGGATAATCAAGGAGCAGAGACGAAGCCAGATCTGAGGTGCGCGTGTATTGCAACCCCTACTCCCTCCACCGAGTCGACGCCCTGAGACTTCCTGGCTCTGCAGGATATGAGGACGACCTGGCTGGGAAGGAAATGCTGAGAAAGGATAGGAAAAACACTTTGCTAACAGATACAACGGGCTTGGAGGTCTCCAAACCCGAACAAGGCGTTGTGGTTGATTGCGTGCTGCGTGCTGCCTTGGAGGAATGTTATGCAGAGGAACGATCGACAAACGTATTGTCAATTCACCAGCTCGGGGATCCCTAAGGTGAGAAACTACTTACGATGGGCTGAAGAAGGGTGGGGGAAGGGCAAGAGCCTTTGACAAAAGAAATGTGTGTTGGAAATAAAGGAATAAACAAATTATGGGACACAGACCACCGTGTGAGTGTTAGTCTGTGTGGCGGCACCGAGCTCACTCCAAAGAATGAAGCATGCACCTCCTCCAGTGGGAAGAAAGACCAACTCACAGTTGGATAGAGATTTGCACCAAGCCAAGAGGCTGTGGAGGTGCGACCCATCTCATAAAAAAGAATGATATAAAGATCTTTAAAACGTTCCCTGGGAATATTACAACAAACAAACTGCAGTTGGAAGCTGTTAGGGCTTTTCAGTGACAATCAGTGACAATCCTCAAAATCAGTGTCAGTGATGATCCTCAAAATCAGTGTCAGTGATGATCCTCAAAATCAGTGTCAGTGACGATCCTCAAAATAACCCTCGAAATAAAACTTTGAGACCAAGAAAACTTCACAACTTTGTCCATGAAACTTGGCTTTGATTTCCTGAAGGTGGAAAACTGGATTATCATGATATATGGTTTTATATGCATAGAGGGCATGATTATCTACAATTTGGTACCATCTGTGTATGTCTTGAATAAATATTTGTTACCTGGATGTAACATTTAACAGATGAAGAAATATCGAGAATCACGTACATGACGAGACAAATGAATATGATCACAACTCGTTTGTGTAAATCTTCGGATAATGACAACTGGGCATTTCTCGTCCCCAATGGTCCCTCCAGTCAAATAAATGGGTTTAAGGTATATATGTGCACAGGTGTGTGAATAAAATCACAATATAAGCCACTTCAGTGAAGTTGGTTCTCACATTATTACTGAAATAGAGGTTAATACATGGGGAATCGGAGGACTCCATAACACCTTCTGAAACCTGCATATGGAGATAAAATCCAACGACATACACACACACACACACACACACACACACACACACACACACACAAAACTCTGTCCTGATGTGTGGCGGAAGGGCTAATTATTTGATCCGCATCCGGATCTTCACCAAAATCTAACCAATACATCCTCGTCAAACACGTGACCTGTCCACCAAGTTTCGTCAGAATCCATCCATAATGTTTTGAGATATCCTGCTCACAGACAAACAGACAGGTGAAAACATGATCTCCACCTACCTTTGGAGGCAGAGGTGTAAATATAAAAATAAATCACAGAACATAAAGGTTACTTCTTGACATTCTATGTTGAATTTAAAAAATACGTCACGTACCAGACTTGGGTGTTAATGCATCATCCTGAAAATGGAGACTGCGGAAATCACGGAGCCCGATTCCACAGAAACCAGAAACGTCCCGGTGCACATTTTGCGATCCGAAAATCTTTTCACAGAAACTGGAAAGTTCCCGAATTACGTTCTTCAAGGTGACGAAAACACTTCCCAAAAGAGAAGAACCTGCAATCTGGACATCTTGAGTATTCGAAAAAGAATTCATAAATGTACAGAAGTCAGCATACATCGCAAATTGTAATTTCTCTTTGGAGAGAGAGAGGAGCTCGGTCCGTAATGGATCTGACTCAGTACAAGCACGAAGAACCTTCTCATTCTCAATTCCGAGCTTATCCATCACTGCTTGGGCTGTTTCTGCCCTCAGGCCTTGGGACTTGAGCCATTCAAAGAAATTCTCCATTTCACCGATGACCTGCCAAGGATACAATGTTTATGTTAATCACAGAAAGGTTAGACATGTTATTTTCTTTATTCACTTTGGAATGTTGTGGGGTCGCTCTCCCACATTGGGAGACTTTGGGAGAGTCTCCCACTAAGTTTACCTAAGAGACACCCACACTCACGTGAGCTGTGAAGCATGGTCACAAACAAATGATTTACCAGCACGTTATCCTGATGAGCCCAAAATAAGGGTGTAAACTGGATCGGCCGCTCCAATTCCTTTTGTTTAATACACACGAACATATAAAACCTATTTTATTTTCCTATCACTGCAATTATCTCACACACATGTACCAAGGAGTCTCCAATTTGCAACAAGGAGTCTCCACTTTTTCTTTTTTTTGTATACAACATCGAGGCTCGTGTAAGAGCTAACATTAATCACAATTTTTAAAAATGGACACACAAGACGAAATAAAGGGAGCAGGAGACAAGATGGGGAGAGAGGGGGAAGCGCACAAGTGCAACATTTGAGAGCAGGGACATGGGGAGATCTGTGGGAGGTAGAGGGCTTGGGGGGAAGTGGGAGAGGTATAAAACATATGGACACTGCAAGGACTTCCAGGAAAGAAGTCGGTATTTCAGAATAGCAAGATATCTCTAAAAGTTGTGGATGGATTTGGACGAAACTTGTTGGACAGGTTGCGTGTGTGACAAACAAGGCAGACTAAATTCAATTTTGGTGAAGATCCGGATCCGGATCCAGCTAGTAGAATTTTTAAAGTGATTCTTCACCATCGAGGGATATGGCCAAGAATGATACATAGCAAGATATCCCAAAACGTTGTGGGTGGATTTGGACGAAACCTGTTGGACAGGTTGCGTGTGTGACAAGGAAGAAGAAATTCAATTTTGGTGAATATCCGGATCCGGATCCATCCAGTAGAATTTTTAAAACTGATTCTTCACCATCGAGGGATATGGCCAAAAATGATATATAGCAAGATATCTCAAAAGGTTGTGGATGGATTTGGACGAAACTTGTTGGACAGGTTGCGTGTGTGACAAGGAAGAATAAATTCAATTTTGGTGAAGATCCGGATCCGGATCCATCCAGTAGAATTTTAAAAGTGATTCTTCACCATCGAGGGATATGGCCAAAAATGATATACAGCAGGATATCTCAAAAAGTTGTGGATGGATTTGGACGAAACTTGTTGGACAGGCTGCGTGTGTGACAAGGAAGAATAAGTTCAAATTTGGTGAAGATCCGGATCCGGATCCATCCAGTAGAATTTTTAAAACTGATTTTTTCACCATTGAGTGACATGGCCAAAAATGATATACAGCAGGATATCTCAAAAAGTTGTGGATGGATTTGGACGAAACTTGTTGGACAGGTTGCATGTGTGACAAGGAAGAAGAAATTCAATTTTGGTGAAGATCCGGATCCGGATACAGCTAGTAGAATTTTTAAAACTGATTCTTCACCATTGAGTGATATGGCCAAAAATGATATACAGCAGGATATTTCAAAAAGTTGTGGATGGATTTGGACGAAACTTGTTGGACAGGTTGTGTGTGCGACAAGGAAGAAAAAATTCAATTTTGGTGAAGATCCGGATCCGGCCAGTATAATTTTTTAAACTGATTCTTCACCATTGAGTGATATGGCCAACAATGATATACAGCAGGATATCAAAAAGTTGTCGCCGTTTTTGGACGAAACTTGCTGGAGAGGTTGTGTGTGTGACAAGGAAGAAGAAATTCAATTTTGGTGAAGATCCGGATCCGGATGCAGCTCGTAGAATTTTTAAAACTGAATCTTCACCATTGAGTGATATGGCCAAAAATGATATACAGCAGGATATCTCAAAAGGTTGTGGATGGATTTGGACGAAACTTGTTGGACAGGTTGCATGTGTGACAAGGAAGAAGAAATTCAATTTTGGTGAAGATCCGGATCCGGATACAGCTAGTAGAATTTTTAAAACTGATTCTTCACCATTGAGTGATATGGCCAAAAATGATATACAGCAGGATATCTCAAAAACTTGTGGATGGATTTGGACAAAACTTGTTGGACAGGTTGCATGTGTGACAAGGAAGAATAAATTCAATTTTGGTGAAGATCCGGATCTGGATCCATCCAGTAGAATTTTTAAAGTGATTCTTCACCATCAAGGGATATGGCCAAAAATGATATATAGCAAGATATCTCAAAAAGTTGTGGATGGATTTGGACGAAACTTATTGGACAGGTTGCATGTGTGACAAGGAAGAAGAAATTCAATTTTGGTGAAGATCCGGATCCGGATCCATCCAGTAGAATTTTTAAAGTGATTCTTCACCATCGAGGGATATGGCCAAAAATGATATTACATATAGCAAGATATCTCAAAAAGTTGTGGATGGATTTGGATGAAACTTGTTGGACAGGTTGTGTGTGTGACAAGGAAGAAAAAATTCAATTTTCGTGAAGATCCGTATCCGGATCCAGCCAGTATAATTTTTTAAACTGATTCTTCACCATCGAGGGACATGGCCAAAAATGATATGCAGCAGGATATCTCAAAAGGTTGTGGATGGATTTGGACGAAACTTGTTGGACAGGTTGTGTGTGTGACAAGGAAGAAGAAATTCAATTTTGGTGAAGATCTGGATCCGGATCCATCCAGTAGAATTTTTAAAGTGATTCTTCACCATCGAGGGATATGGCCAAAAATGATATATAGCAAGATATCTCAAAAAGTTGTGGATGGATTTGGACGAAACTTGTTGGACAGGTTGCCTGTGTGACAAGGAAGAAGAAATTCAATTTTGGTGAAGATCAGGATCCGGATCCATCCATTAGAATTTTTTAAGTGATTCTTCACCATCGAGGGATATGGCCAAAAATGATATATAGCAAGATATCTCAAAAAGTTGTGGATGGATTTGGACGAAACTTGTTGGACAGGTTGCATGTGTGACAAGGAAGAAGAAATTCAATTTTGGTGAAGATCCGGATCCGGATCCATCCAGTAGAATTTTTAAAACTGATTCTTCACCATTGAGTGATATGGCCAAAAAATATATACAGCAGGATATCTCAAAAAGTTGTGGATGGAGTTGGACGAAACTTGCTGGAGAGGTTGTGTGTGTGACAAGGAAGAATAAATTCAATTTTGGTGAAGATCCGGATCCGGATCCATCCAGTAGAATTTTTAAAGTGATTCTTCACCATCGAGGGATATGGCCAAAAATGATATGTAGCAAGATATCTCAAAAAGTTGTGGATGGATTTGGACGAAACTTGTTGGACAGGTTGCGTGTGTGACAAGGAAGAATAAATTCAATTTTCGTGAAGATCCGTATCCGGATCCAGCGAGTATAATTTTATAAACTGATTCTTCACCATCGAGGGACATGGCCAAAAATGATATACAGCAGGATATCTCAAACAGTTGTAGATGGATTTGGACGAAACTTGTTGGACAGGTTGTGTGTGTGTGACAAGGAAGAATAAATTCAATTTTGGTGAAGATCCGGATCCGGATCCATCCAGTAGAATTTTTAAAGTGATTCTTCACCATCGAGGGATATGGCCAAAAATGATATAGAGCAAGATATCTCAAAAAGTTGTGGATGGATTTGGACGAAACTTGTTGGGCAGGTTGCATGTGTGACAAGGAAGAAGAAATTCAATTTTGGTGAAGATCCGGATCCGGATCCATCCAGTAGAATTTTAAAAACTGATTCTTCACCATTGAGTGATATGGCCAAAAATGATATACAGCAGGATATCTCAAAAAGTTGTGGATGGATTTGGACGAAACTTGTTGGACAGGTTGCATGTGTGACAAGGAATAAGAAATTCAATTTTGGTGAAGATCCGGATCCGGATACAGCTAGTAGAATTTTTAAAACTGATTCTTCCCATTGAGTGATATGGCCAAAAATGATATACAGCAGGATATCTCAAAAAGTTGTGGATGGATTTGGACGAAACTTGTTGGACAGGTTGCATGTGTGACAAGGAATAAGAATATTCAATTTTGGTGAAGATCCGGATCCGGATACAGCTAGTAGAATTTTTAAAACTGATTCTTCACATTGAGTGATATGGCCAAAAATGATATACAGCAGGATATCTCAAAAAGTTGTGGATGGATTTGGACGAAACTTGTTGGACAGGTTGTGTGTGTGACAAGGAAGAATAAATTCAATTTTGGTGAAGATCCGGATCCGGATCCACCCAGTAGAATTTTTAAAGTGATTCTTCACCATCGAGGGATATGGCCAAAAATGATATATAGCAAGATATCTCAAAAAGTTGTGGATGGACTTGGACGAAACTTGTTGGACAGGTTGCATGTGTGACAAGGAAGAAGAAATTCAATTTTGGTGAAGATCCGGATCCGGATCCATCCAGTAGAATTTTTAAAGTGATTCTTCACCATCGAGGGATATGGCCAAAAATGATATATAGCAAGATATCTCAAAAAGTTGTGGATGGATTTGGACGAAACTTGTTGGACAGGTTGCATGTGTGACAAGGAAGAAAAAATTCAATTTTGGTGAAGATCCGGATCCGGATCCATCCAGTAGAATTTAAAAACTGAGTCTTCACCATTGAGTGATATGGCCAAAAATGATATACAGCAGGATATCTCAAAAAGTTGTGGATGGATTTGGACGAAACTTGTTGGACAGGTTGCATGTGTGACAAGGAATAAGAAATTCAATTTTGGTGAAGATCCGGATCCGGATACAGCTAGTAGAATTTTTAAAACTGATTCTTCCCACTGAGTGATATGGCCAAAAATGATATACAGCAGGATATCTCAAAAAGTTGTGGATGGATTTGGACGAAACTTGTTGGACAGGTTGTGTGTGTGACAAGGAAGAATAAATTCAATTTTGGTGAAGATCCGGATCCGGATCCACCCAGTAGAATTTTTTAAGTGATTCTTCACCATCGAGGGATATGGCCAAAAATGATATATAGCAAGATATCTCAAAAAGTTGTGGATGGATTTGGACGAAACTTGTTGGACAGGTTGCATGTGTGACAAGGAAGAAGAAATTCAATTTTGGTGAAGATCCGGTTTCCGGATCCATCCAGTAGAATTTTTAAAGTGATTCTTCACCATCGAGGGATATGGCCAAAAATGATATATAGCAAGATATCTCAAAAAGTTGTGGATGGATTTGGACGAACCTTGTTGGACAGGTTGCATGTGTGACAAGGAAGAAGAAATTCAATTTTGGTGAAGATCCGGATCCGGATCCATCCAGTAGAATTTTTAAAGTGATTCTTCACCATCGAGGGATATGGCCAAAAATGATATATAGCAAGATATCTCAAAAAGTTGTGGATGGATTTGGACGAAACTTGTTGGACAGGTTGCATGTGTGACAAGGAAGAAAAAATTCAATTTTGGTGAAGATCCGGATCTGGATCCATCCAGTAGAATTCTAAAAACTGATTCTTCACCATTGAGTGATATGGCCAAAAATGATATACAGCAGGATATCTCAAAAAGTTGTGGATGGATTTGGACGAAACTTGTTGGACAGGTTGCATGTGTGACAAGGAATAAGAAATTCAATTTTGGTGAAGATCCGGATCCGGATACAGCCAGTAGAATTTTTAAAACTGATTCTTCCCATTGAGTGATATGGCCAAAAATGATATACAGCAGGATATCTCAAAAAGTTGTGGATGGATTTGGACGAAACTTGTTGGACAGGTTGTGTGTGTGACAAGGAAGAATAAATTCAATTTTGGTGAAGATCCGGATCCGGATCCATCCAGTAGAATTTTTAAAGTGATTCTTCACCATCGAGGGATATGGCCAAAAATGATATATAGCAAGATATCTCAAAAAGTTGTGGATGGACTTGGACGAAACTTGTTGTACAGGTTGCATGTGTGACAAGGAAGAAGAAATTCAATTTTGGTGAAAATCCGGATCCAGATCCATCCAGTAGAATTTTTAAAGTGATTCTTCACCATCGAGGGATATGGCCAAAAATGATATACGTATCGCAAGATATCTCAAAAAGTTGTGGATGGATTTGGACGAAACTTGTTGGACAGGTTGTGTGTGTGACAAGGAAGATAAAATTCAATTTTCGTGAAGATCCGTATCCGGATGCAGCTTGTATAATTTTTTTAACTGATTCTTCACCATCGAGTGACATGGCCAAAAATGATATACAGCAGGATATCTCAAAAAGTTGTGGATGGATTTGGACGAAACTTGTTGCACAGGTTGTGTGTGTGACAAGGAAGAAAAAATTCAATTTTGGTGAAGATCCGGATCCGGATCCATCCAGTAGAATTTTTACAGTGATTCTTCACCATCGAGGGATATGGCCAAAAATGATATATAGCAGGATATCTCAAAAAGTTGTGGATGGATTTGGACGAAACTTGTTGGACAGGTTGTGTGTGTGACAAGGAAGAAAAAATTCAATTTTGGTGAAGATCCGGATCCGGATACAGCTGGTATAATTTTTTAAACTGATTCTTCACCATTGAGTGATATGGCCAACAATGATATACAGCAGGATATCTCAAAAAGTTGTCGCCGTTTTTGGACGAAACTTGCTGGAGAGGTTGTGTGTGCGACATGGACTAATCGTATCGATTGTGGTGAAGATCCGAATATGGATTCGGCGACAAGAATTATTTAATTTACAAGTGATTTTTTTTTAAGACAGTTAGTTAGTTAGTTTTAGACAGTTAGAAGTTGGACAGGTTGTGTCTGTGACCGAATAAACGACTTATTCGAGTCGTTCAGTCCGGCTTAAGGTCTATCCGATGGACCGCGCACACGGTGGTGCCTCCATCGCCCTGCTTGCGAGACACCAGGGTGGTAGCTTATAGCCGGGTCGGGATTCGAACACAGGTTGGAGAGCTCTGAGGAGAGTTAAAATCCCTCAAGGCGATCCTGCGAGGCCTCGTCACTCGTCAGTTATCAGTATATTTTTACACAAGCACATTCAAGCTTTTTATTATTTTTTTCCCTGCAAACGTAAATCCGTACTTTTCACGTACCTGACTGAGCTCCAAGTAGAATGGAAAACCAGTGTTCGTGAAGGAGCGTGTCGGGGACTTGCGATTATCCTTCAGTTTGGGCGGGACCGATCATGCTAGGCTCGACGTTCATCTCCACAGCAACTGACCGGAAATAGATACCTTTTTTTTATTTATCAAACAAAGCGAAAAAAAAAGCGTCAAACTTTGACCTTTCTTATTTTTCACTTTTGATTCGATGTGGAAAATTAATTTCGCGTTTTAACACCTCACAAGTTTCAGACATACATGGCGGCGGCCATCTTGGATTTTGACGTGCGACCCAATTTTCAATAGCGTTCTTCCTTATGCCGAGATACACCCACACACCAGATTAGAAGTTGGTACTTTGCTTATTTTTCAAGATATTTCGCTCACAAGGTTCAGAAATATATATGGTGGCGGCCATCTTGGATTTTGACGTGGCGACCCAATTTTCAATAGCGTTCTTCCTTATGCCGAGATACACCCACACACCAAATTAGAAGTTGGTACTTCGCTTATTTTTCAAGATATTCATCTCACAAGGTTCAGACATACATGGCGGCGACCATCTTGGATTTTGACGTGGCGACCCAATTTTAAACAGCGTCCTTCCTTATGCCTAGATACACCCACACCTGATTACAAGTTGGTACTTCGCTTATTTTTCAAGATATTCATCTCACAAGGTTCAGACATACATGGCGGCGACCATCTTGGATTTTGACGTGGCGACCCAATTTTAAACAGCGTCCTTCCTTATGCCTAGATACACCCACACACCAGATTAGAAGTTGGTACTTCGCTTATTTTTCAAGATATTCATCTCACAAGGTTCAGACATACATGGCATCAGACATACATGGCGGCGGCCATCTTGGATTTTGACGTGGGTTGCATCCACACAGCAAATTTGAATGCGGTCCTTCGCTTACGCACGCACGCATGCCCGCACGCACGCACGCCCGCACACAAACACGCACGCCCGCACGCACGCACGGACGGACGGACACACGGACAGAGGGGAAAGCCATCGTCCCCCTTTCGCTACGCTGTGCGACGGGGTTCAAGTTCAAGTTCTCTTGTTCACCAAGTTCTCTTGCACACCTCTTGCGCTCACACACCTGTTCCCCACTTGCACACCATGCAAGTCAATTCACTTCAACACAACTCCATTTGTCCTCAATACACCACTTCTGGTTATTCCCAACCAATTCCTCATTTGCTCAAGCTCAATACACACCGTGATTCTCATTCAATTCCTCATTTGCTCAAGCTCAATACACACAGTGATTTTCATTCAATTCCTCATTTGCTCAAGCTCAATACACACAGCGATTCTCATTCAATTCCTCATTTGCTCAAGCTCAATACCATCCTCACACACACAGCATCATCTAACTAACTACGTCCCCTACAACTCGTGCTTCCCCGTCTTCCCTTACACTAAGCACTTCCCTCGTCATTATCATCCAACTAATCTAACTACGTCCCCTCTACCTGTACAAAGGTCACAACTTAAATCTTGTCCTCTACTGTCATCTATCTATAATTCCAGTAATCTCTGTGTGTCTGTGTGTCTGTGTGTCTGTGTGTTTGTCTGTGACCGCTGTTTCTCGACAACCACGGGTCCGATATACTTGAAACTTGCCAGGTATATTGCTGGGGACCTGAGGATGTGCCTTTTCAAGGTTTCATATTAATCGGACAAGTAGTTACCGAGCTATGGCGATTTAGCCGTTCGCCGTTCGCTTTGGCTTTGCGAATGGACCAAACCATTTCATGTAAATAGAGGGGGGGGGGGGTTCTGTGGTCGTTGCGAATGGACCAAACCATTTCATGTAAATAGAGGGGGGGGATTGTCACCGTACTCGCAAGCCGTTCGCTTTGGCTTTGCGAATGGACCAAACCATTTCATGTAAATAGAGGGGGGGGGGGATATAATTTTAGATATATATATAGTACGGGCATGCCCTAGTCCTTCTAATTTCCCTAACCATTAACCTAGCCCACCCTCGGCTAGCTTTCACTGCCATCCCCATACTCTAATGCTCATGAGCCCCAGATGATCGTGTGAGGAATGGCGAAACCACCACTCCCCCACGCAGGGTACCATTCACCAACACTATCGCCATTTGTCCACTCCACTTGAGCCTCTCGGTGTGGAAATACATTTTCACCGCTCGGCTTCAAAAAGCCGAGCGATGCGTGCGGGTGGTTGGTCTACTATTCGTTGGGTCTGTCTGGCATTTTTGATTCAGGGGAGGAGGTCTTGGGCCAAGGTTAAAGGCGCCATCCCTGCGTGGTGTCCTGCAGTCCTGTGCACGGTGGCCCAACCGCCCACGGTCGGAGCACCGCACCCGCCAGGGGGCGAAGCTCCGACCTCTCCTACCCACCCCCCCTGCCCCCCACCCACGAACCGTGCCGTTTGCCTCTTTCGCCACGGCACGGCACCGACTATACAGGGCGGGGCCCGGCGCGAATCGTGCACTGCGCTCCTTGTGAGACCGCCGCGGCAACGATCCCCGCCGATCCCCGCAGCACACAAAGCACACAACCCACCGAGGGCTCGCGTCGGCTATACGTCGCGTTAAACGCTGCCCCGGTCTGCGTCGATGCTCGGGCCGCATTCTCACCCCACACGACCCGTTCCTCACTCGCACAACGTGGCGCTCCAGCGCCTCCCATACACTCCATTACACACTTTTCCTTCACACACTCCTTTACCACACACTTCCCTGTTACACACTCTGTAACACAATCGGCCATCGCACACCCTCGTGTGCACTCTCCCGTTACGTACTCTGTAACAACCACGGGTGTGCACTCTCCCGGTACACACCCAATCAGCGCACACTTACCCACGGGTGTGCATTCTCCTGTTGCACACCCGATCACACGCTCTGGTGTGCACTCCTGCACACTCTACAACACGCTCCGGTGTGCATTCTCCCTCACTCTCCTCGGCCATCGCACACTCTGTTTCACACTCATCTTTGACACACTCTTCCCACATACACTCGCGCTCCGGTGCACACTTCTTTCTCACACGCGCGCCATTCGCTCTTGTACACCGCACAAAGGACCTTCCACAAGCGCCCGGGTTGCGCCTCGATCCCAAGCGCGCCAAAAATCTTTTCCCGCCATACATATTCCTGCTCACCTTTGGGACCTTCTTCCGCGGCAGCACCACCTGCAAACCTTCATTTTTGTTAGGAAGCACGACATCACAATGCAAATCCAGACTTTGAGTACATTCCATTTCTTTCTTCGATTCATTTCCCGATTCTATCTCTGCCGTCTCTTCGGCCCCAATTGTCTCTGCAATTTCTATGATTTCTCTTCCGAGCTCGACGACCGCCGGTGCGCTTAAAATTTTCTTTTCCAATTTGGCGGCCGTCGGCGTTTCGACACCCCGAGTCGCAATCTCTATTCCCTCGGTCCATGTAGCCGCGCTCTGCTCTACCTCACTCTCCCTGCGTTCCTCGCACCGTGCTACCTCGTACTGCGACCTTCTCGCCCGGCTTGCGCCCAATGTCCTTCCCCGCTTTTTTTGTGTCCTGCTTCGACGCCGCCATAAATATTTCCATTTCCCGGGTGGATTTTTTTTTTTTTGTATACATAATCGAGGCTCGTGAAAGAGCTAACATTTATCACACAAACAAATCAAACAGACAAACAAACAAAGTGTATAAAAGGGGGAGCGGTAGACAAGATGGGGGAGAGAAGGGGAAGCACATAAACACAACATTTGTGAGGGACATCGGGAATGTGTGGGAGGGAGAGGGCTTGGGGGGGGGAGGCGGCGTGGGAAAGGGGGGGGGGGGGGTTGGAGAAGTATAAACACAAGGACACCAAGGACTTCCAGGAAAGAAGTTGGTATTTCAAAAAAGAGGATTTGGGGTGAAATTAGCAGGGGTAGAACAGATCAAGGTTTTGAATGGGGGAAGATAAGAGATGGTGGTGAACAGCTATTTTAAAGACCTGGAGGGAGGAGTGGGATTGAAGGGAGTGGGGGAGTTTGTTTCAGAGGTGGGAGAAAAGAGGAATGAAAAGTGAAGGTGAGCAAAGAGTCTTGATTTTGGCAGTTTAACCATAAGAGGGTTGCAGGCAGATCTTGTGCGACCTTTAGGAATATTTGGGGGACAGAGCCCAGAGAGAGCTGGAGGAGCAAGGCCGGAGAGGAGTCGGTAGAAAGCAGAAAAACCACCAACCTGCCTGTGGTGAGTCAGTGAAAGGCCCTCAGAGGTAGCTTCATCACGGGAGATTCCAATGATTCTGAACGCTTTGGTTTCAACAGGGTGAAGACGAGCTAGGTGTGAGGCAGGAGCACCAGCCCAGAGGGGAGAGCAGTATTCCATTGAGCTGCGGATGAAAGCCTTGTATGTGGTGAGGAGCTCAGGTGTGCCATGGAAGGACTTCGCACGACGGAGGATGCCCAGTCAGCGACTGGCTTTGGAGGCCAGATTTGAAATGTGGTTTTCCCAGGAAAGATCATGGCAGATAGTGAGACCCAAAAGCTTGCTTGACAGAACTTCTTGGAGAGGATTATTCAGAAAGTAGATGCGAGGGTTGTCCAGTCGGTCTTTTCGGAGAGACATCGTAAGAGAGTGAGATTTGTCAGGATTGAAAGACATGTTCCACTTGTTTGCCCAGTCAGTGATTTTGTCCAGGTCTGCAGAGAGTGAGGAGGCTGCAGACTGCCGATCTGAGGGATGAGGAATGGAGCGGCAGAGAGTGGAGTCATCAGCAAAGAGATAGAGAGGATTTTCAAGAGACTCAGAGAGATCATTGATGAAGACCAGAAAAAGCACAGGGCCCAGAACACTGCCTTGGGGAACTCAAGGCTGAACAGGAAGAGGAGATGAGAGAAACCCATTCAGGGCCACAGGTTGACTACGACTAGAGAGGAAGTCCGCCAGCCATGCGTGGAGATTTCCATGGATACCAAAGGAGGAGAGTTTGGTGAGCAGAGCGGGGTGCCAGACCGTATCAAATTTGTCCCCCATTTCTTTCAATTGGTTCTTTTGAGCATCCATCTTTTTCTCTTGGATGTCCATTTTCCCATGTATTTTATTTATGTCATTCTTCCGGGCGTCTATTTTGTTTTCCAACCCTTTTAACCCATCTTTCATTCCCTGGGTGGATTTGTCCCTTATTTCCTTCATTTCTGCTATGAATTGCACCATGAAGAGTTGCATGTCCATAACCCCCACTTGCGCAGTGGGCGTGGCCCTCCTCACCACGTGCGAGACGCCGCCATTTTCTACCCCTATTGCCGGCCCCTCTTCGATGTCCTCCTCTTCTCCCAATTCTTCCCGTGGGTCCTGGATTATTAATTCCTCCTCATCTACCCCCACCGGCATTCGACCGCTTTGGCTAGCCATGGCACGAATTTAAATTTGGCTCTTAAAAACTAAATTTCGGTCGCTCGTAATTTTGGACTGTGTTAAGCGCACTTCGGGTCCTATCCCACTCCTGACACCAAATGTTGCGGTTCTCTCGCCGGCCTTCTCCCCTTATCAAGGGGGGATTAATCCCCTTGTCTTTACTGGGCCTTGGCGGAACCGAGACTTATTACGTCCTTTCCGGGCGAGCACGAAATAGGGTTCCGGGACCAAATTCTCACTCATACCTAAGTACTCATGCCGCCACGGAAACGAGGTAGCAAGCCGCGCACGAACCACGTGTGGATGGAGTACGCTGAGCGGTTTGCGTACACGTGATCCACGCAGTCTTAATGTTGGAACCCGATTGGACCGATCGTATTCGTGCCACGCTTAGTCAATTGGAGAAATCACAGAAACGATCGAATCAAGAAGAAAGGAAGAACATATAGGTTTAATGATTATCACACGTATAATCGTATATACAGTTCAGGACGAAGAGACACAGAGAAATCCTTATACAGTCTTAATTACCCCAGAGACAACGGGCTCGTCTCACTCACACTCACACGGGGTATTGCAGATGGGCAGGTGTTCCCCAGCGCGTCCAAGGATGGTCCTCGTCCAGCTCTCCACGGTCCCCGGCACGTCTGCGAAGATGGAGGTAGGCGAAGGCAGGGACTCGTAGCGTGTCGCTCGAACAAAGGGATAATATCGGGGCGAACGGTAGAGGGCGGACTTTATCGCGGCCGGCGGTTACTCAACCTCGTTCACTCGCTTGGCTGAAATGCGCAAGTTCGTTATAAACGCGCCTGGCTGTGCCCGCGTATATCTAGCGACCAACTCTTCTTCCTCAATTCACTGGGTGTTGGTTAGCGCGTGCGTTCTTATGCGATAGTCAAGTTCATCAAGCGGTACAATGCGAGTTCTCTCATCAAGTCCTCTCCCTCTCTGCTGCAGTCCTCCGCTTCAGTCCTCTCCCTCTCTGCAAGTCCTCCGCTTCAGTCCTTTTGAGGGCTTTGCGCAGCGGGTTATATAGGCATGCCCCCGCAAACCTTCTGGAACTCACCAGACTCTTCTCACCACGCCCTCTGACGCCACCACCACTGAGCTCTGATTGGCGGCTCATGCTTACCGTCATCGCTCCTGCTGCTCCGCCTCGACTCCGCCCCAATCCTCCTCCGCCTCCCTCGTGTTAACTTGCCCAAAATGAACCAACGTTAACAAACTGCATTGAGGTTACGGACGTAGGTTGATCGGTGGCGTTAGGGCCTATTTTCCTGGCTTTACACAACGCAGCATTAACACTGGAAAGGGCCTATTCTCACACATACTAAGAAATAACTATACTACAAATGAGGCTACATGTTGCACGTGTGACTATCTATGGGGGGCAAGCCTTTAACCTTTATTAGGCTCACTGTACAAACCTCAAAACCGCAGCAATATATATATATATATATATATATATATATATATATATATATATATATATGTATATATATATATATATATATATATATATATATATATATATATAAAGTCGAGGCTCGTGGGAGAGCTCGAACATAGAACAGAACAAACAGAAACCAGGGGAAAATGGGGGAAACACACCAACACAAGGGTAGAGGGACACAACGGAGGGACTTTTCAAGGTGGAATTAGTGAGGGGAAGAAAAAGAATGAGGGGAGGGAATGGGGATGTGGAGTGAACAAGCTGGGTATAAACTCAAACACAGCAAGAAGGAGCTGAAAGAACGGGAAGGGAAATGGGGAATTAAATCGCAATGGAACAAAAGGAAAATGACAGAAAGGAGAGAGATGAAGATGGGGGTACGATAACCAGGAAAATAAGTGGTGGACTTGGGGAGCATTAATGAGGGAAGAAAAAAAACATCATCAGGAATCGTCCAGGCCCCGAGCGTGCAATCCGGGTGTGGCACCGGCCCTGGCAGCAATTAGGCCTCAATGCGCCCTCATTCACTCAGCCGCGCTCATCCTCCTGATCGTCCAGACTTCCAATGTCCCTGGTGCAAGAGCGCTACAAAATGTTCACGCGCTCGTCAATGAATCCCACTCGCGCTATGAACTCCGACCGTTCGTTGTGAAATCCCGAAGCAGTGCGAGAAATGAAATCGTGACCGTTCACCACCAAAGCCAGAAGATCAGAGGATGTCAAGAAGACAAAATGTCGCCCTCCAACTCCTTTGTACTCAAGGCTCTGACATCCCGACGACATCTGTGTGTCCGCTCCTATCAGCTTGTGCCATCTAATTGCTCTTGATGTCCTGACCAATCGCTGCCCTTCGGGGCATGGCCTTACAGCCCTGCCTGCTTGATGTGGTGATGTCGCGGCTAGCAGTGCTCGCGGTATTGTTCAATGTCTTGTTCCGGTCACTTTTATTTTGTGTCATAAATGCGCGATTTCCTGGCTTTGTGTGTGTGCTGCTGGTGTCATAAGGAACAGAGGAAAAATATCAGAGGCCATTACATACAGGGGATTAATTACCCATAATCCCTAACTAATTAACATAACCCCACCCTTCGTGATGGGAACGAAGATACGCGCTTACACGCCATCCAGTCTAAACGAATTTACTACTTATGATACATGGGGGTTCTTCTTCTTCACGACAGTCGGAGCACACTACCGATGCAATTGTACCTGGACTAAGGTAATCACTGCCTAACCCCTACAAACGTAACACAGCCCCCACCCCCCCTGGAACAGTAGCTCCCGCAATGTTCACTGCAGGCGCCACCGTTCCAGCCTTCACATTTACCGACTCACACTTAATTAGCCTATGAAATAAATTAGGAGGGCTGTGGGAAGTAAGCCAAAGCTACTTACCGATTCTCCTTAACATTCTACATCCCTTAAGCAACAATTCACATTTCAACAATTCACAAAAAAACCCTGGACGATTCCAAGAGCAGCTCAGAGCTGGGTGCCACAAAACAAACACACATTTTTACTTTAGTTATTTTATATTTCCCTTTGCATGTATAATCGGTCTGTATGGGGATCTCCCATTTAGGATATAAGCTTTATCGCGCATTTTCTTGTTTGCTGGCATTGATTTTCATTAAACCTGTTTATTTGTTGCAATTTGAATTCCGTGTCGGGTTTGAGTTGATTTTCGCAGGTTCGAAGACGTCGGGTGGAAGCCGTCCAGTTAAGTCCGTCATCCTCCTTTCCCTCGTGAGTAAGGGTCTGCCATTGGATTGAACACCTTGGAGTTAAAGCTCATTTGGTCATCCGTGTCGCCCTGCGGTGTTCACTATAGGGTAGGCACACAACAATATATATATATACTCCCCAGACTTGGCATTTAATATGGAATATTTTTTTTGTGGGGGTGAACTTACTTTTCAAGATGTCTTAGAACCAAAAGTTAATTGGAATTATGTTGAAATTATTCTAGATTTTGTTAATGTGACCTTTAAAAGAAACAAAAACCACATTTGACATTTCAAAACAAATAAATTGATCCTTGAAAGTGATGTAAACTGATATCGAACTCAATTCATGGACAGTACTGTGTTAAACTTCTGTACGTTTTCCAGAAGTATCTCTTTATTTTGCACATTAGGCAAAAATTTTTTTAACAAAAACAAAAGTTAAATTACGACTGGGATTACGGACAGTAAAATTAGAGTTCAGTACTTCGTGTAACCCCCACGAGCATTCAGGAGAGCACGTACACGTTGAGGCATGCTGTTCACGAGATTTGCCAAGGTTTGGACAGGAATCGCTTGCCATGCAGTGACAATATCCTGCTGCAATTCACGCACAGAGGTCGGCTACTGGTCCAAGTGGTCGATTTGACGCGTTAATTCTGCCCACAAGTTCTCTATTGGATTCATATCCGGGGACATGGCAGGCCACTCCATATGCTCTACACCATGGTCAGCAAGAAAGTGTTGGATCATGCGAGCACGTTGAGGCCGTGCATTGTCATCTTGGAAGACAAAGTTTCCTCGAAAGGCTGCACGAGCAAATGGAAGCAATGTTTCTTCCAGAATGGCCCTGTACTTGAACTGGTTCAGGTTTCCATTCAGAACAACCAGGTCAGTTTTGCCCCCTGCATGAAAAGCAGCCCAAACAGTCACCCCACCACCTCCAGCTTGGACTCTTGGCACTATACAATCTTTGTTGTAGGCTTCATGCACTTGTCTGCGCACTCGGACGTGGCCATCTTGACGATAGACCAGAAATCTAGACTCGTCACTGAAGGTCACGTGATTCCAGTGTCCTGGCTGCCATTGACGGTGCTCTCTGGCCCACTGCAATCGGCGCTGGCGGTGTTGTCTGGTCAGGCGTGGCTTTCTCAGGGGACGCCTGGCACGATAGCCTGCTTGAACCAGTCGTTGGTTGACTAGCCTTCTGGATACAGGCACATTTGTCAGTTGCTGCCACTCAGCCATACGCCGATTAGCTGACTTGGTGCGGCCATTGCGGACTAACCGGTGCAGCTGGCGTTCATCCCTCCTTGTGGTTCTGCAGGGACGTTCTGGCCTCAGCATTGGAGTAGGGACACCCCTCTGAGCATTTCGTTTCAGGATCTTTGACACCTGACCTTGAGTGATGCCATACTGCCGAGCAATAGCACGCTGTTTCATGCCGTAATTTCGTAAAGCCACCACTCCATGACAAACAGCATTGTCGAGTTGATGGACCATCTCCAGAGGAAGCGGCAATAACTTTTGGAGACGTGCAGCAGTTGTTTTCCACTAATACAGAATGCAACAACCCATGTATACCCGACTGTGAAGCCAATCATCAAATGCACCTGTCCGAATATTTTGCCATGCCACCTGTGATATAATCCTGTTGTTGACTTCTTGCTACGACAGACAATCAGTGACATGGTTCTTTTAACAAATAAATCACCAAAGTGTAAAAGAAACTCACCAGATTGATATACTGAGTTAAGAAAGTAAACCCAAGTCAAGAAAAAAAAAAATTCCATATTAAATGCCAAGTCTGTATATATATATATATATATATATATATATATATATATATATATATATATATATATATATATATATATATATACTGTATATATATATATATATATATATATATATATATATATATATATATATATATATATATATATATATATATATATTTATATATATATATATTTATATATATATATATTGATATATATATATATATATATATATATATATATATATATATATATATATATATATATATATATATATATATATATATATACATATATATATATATATATTGTTGTGGATATGAGAATGTTTTTTTTTTAAATTATTGTTGTGTAATGAATTGTGGTAAAATGTCACCCTCCTTCCTGCATTTGTTGTTGTATAAAGGTCAAAGGGCGTTCCCGTAGTTAGTTCCATAAAACATACATGCAGGACACCATATATCTTTGTTGACAGTTATTTCCTTATTATGTGTATTAGTGTAAGGCTGTGTCTTCCATTAATTTAAACACTCCATTGCACCGAATCAATTAAGAATAGCTCCCCTTCAATAATTCCATTTCCCAGCCAAACTCTCCATCTCTGGGGAAAGCAGTTTCACAAGCGTGGGGTGCACGCCCTCTCAGTGCGCTGCTATAGTGAATATGTGCTCCGTGCTCTGTTGAACAGGAGGGGCGGGGTCGCCGGGAAGAGGCAAGCCCAGGGCGCGCCACGAAGGGCGGGGCTGTTCAGCCCCATGCCCAAATAAGGAACCAAGCCCGTGGCTCGCCACGAGGGGCGCGCCGTTCGGCGCCATGCCCAAATAAGGAGACAAGCCGTAGCATTGCCATACAAGGTCACGAAACAGAGCACGGAGGAGGGCGGTACCGAAACCGACGAAGGCGTGACACACGCGCGCTGAAGGGATGAGAGAAGCGTGCGACGATCGCGCAGGAGAGATACAGCAAGAGATACAGCAAGAGATACAGCAAGAGATACAGCAAGGGATACAGCAAGAGATACAGCAAGGGATACAGCAAGAGATACAGAGAAGGTGGTGAAAAAGGAGGATTGGAGGGAGAGAGACGCGTCAGACGATTGAGAGAGGACCGGAGCAGATGACAAAAGAGCCCGAGGCGCGTCGAAGAAGGACGATATATGTGTGCTGCCGCCGCCCTGCTCGCTCCTAGCCCGGAGAGGACCTGCTTGCTGTGCGGCCTGCTAAACCTTCCAGGCTTTGTGGTCCCACCTGAACCTTCTGATCCCTCCAGCAAATCCACTCTGCAATTTCCCCATTTGTGTACGTGAGTTTGTTCTGTGTGTCTTGCCCTGGGGAATTAATTAAGACTGTATAGTTAAGCTAAGTTTCACTGTCTCGCCTTGCCTCTTCTGTTTTTATTTTATTATCCTTCTTCCTTTGTTTCTTTGATTGTGTAAATAGTAGTGTTACGGATTTATGTGAATTACTATTCAGGTCTTTGCTTATTAATGTGTAGTCGATTAAAGGTTGTTGTGATTAAAGGGTCAGGAGCCCTTCTGGGGAAAAGGAGACCGGAAATGGAAGAAGAAAGACACGAGGTCCGGGAGAAGCGGCGATTCTCTTCTTCTTCCTCGCCCAGCGCCGAGAAGAGCGGGGTCGATATTGATCAGCATTGGGAACGCTGCGTTGGAAAAGCCCGTCTGGCGAGAGGAGTTACCGGCGCGGGGTAATTACCGGTTACGCGTCAAATTGCCGTGGGTTCCTGCACGGAACCCAGCGTCCGGCACCGTTTACCTCAACGTCTACAAGGACGCGTACGGCAGGCGCCTTGGGCCTCGCACGCTTTGCGAGCCCCGAAGCTGCGATCACGAGCACCGACCTCGGTGGGCTGCCGAGGAGGTGTCCGCGGCAGCAGCTGTTCCCGGTACGGGACGTGTGCGGTGGAAGCACGTCAGGAAGGGTCCGTTCAACCGCCCATGTGCAGAGATCGAACTACAGGAGTACGGAGACATTGTGAGAGACATTGACCATGGAGGGAGTCGGGAGTGGGGCTCACGTGAGGAATGTATAAGATGGCCATCTTAGAGCTATTGTAGATGAGTTTAGATCTTAGTAATGTTGTTGATTGAGCATTGATTATTGTTGATTGATTGGGAATACATTATCCATTAATCCGCATCCTTGGTGTAGGGGTTTCCTATTGACTTGAATTGTTTGTGTCTTTCATATTGATTGTGTTGCGAAAGCGTATAAATCATATATCTTTCTGGCGGGGTGCCTCCCACGGTCCGGGGGTCACCGAGACCAGGTAGTTACCGGGAGGACCACGTAACAGAATTGGGGGCTCGTCCAATTGAATTCCGGGATTTAAAATTGTATAACATAATAAAATAATAATTTTTATTAATTAAAATTTATTAATTAATTATTAATTGGTAAATTTTTGAGCAATTGTGGTAAAGTCTTGGGTGAAGGTTAACAGGTGTTAACGATAGTCACCATGGCGTTTGTTGCACAGAACTTTGCGGTAACACCTAGTGAGGCACAGTTCCGAGCGTTACTAAAAGCGGACCTCTTGAAATTGGCCAAACATTTTAACTTGGAGGTCCGAACTAATTTGAGGAAGGCAGAGTTGCAGACCACGGTGATACAGTCTATGGTGGGATTAGGAACATGGGACGAGTTAGCCTGGCAGTGGCTACCCGAAGAACCAGAAGACGTTGAGCTCCGGAAACTGGAGTTGCAATTACGGAGCCAGGAACGGATCAAAGAAGAGGAAAGGAAAGCAGAAGAGAGGAGAGAAGAGAAACAAGCAGAGGAAAGGAGAGTGGAACGAGAACTCCAGGAAAGGTTAAAAGAAGAAGAAAGGAAAGCAGAAAAGGAAAGAGCAGAAGAAGAAAGGAAAGCAGAAGAGAGGAGAGAAGAGAAACAAGCAGAGGAAAGGAGAGTGGAACGAGTACTCCAGGAAAGGTTAAAAGAAGAAGAAAGGAAAGCAGAAAAGGAAAGAGCAGAAGAAGAAAGGAAAGCAGAAGAGAGGAGAGAAGAGAAACAAGCAGAGGAAAGGAGAGTGGAACGAGAACTCCAGGAAAGGTTAGAAGGGAGAAAAGCAGAGGAGAGGAGAGCTGCCAGGGAACTCGAAGCAGAGGAGAGAAAAGCCGAAAGGGAGTTGAAGGAACGTGATCTGGCGCTTCAGCAAGAGATTAAATTCAAGGAGCTGGAGGTAATGAGAGAACGGGGAGAGGTACCACCCTTGCTGACGGGGTCGACACCTAGCCAGAACACCTGGGAGGTGGGCAGACATGTGAGGCTGGTTCCACCCTTCAGTGAAAAGGAAGTCACTCAATTTTTTCCACACTTTGAGAAAGTGGCTCGACAGTTAAACTGGCCGGAGGAGGCCTGGACCATACTAGTGCAAAGTGTGCTGGTGGGAAAAGCTCAAGAGATTTATTCGGCGTTACCAATGGACCAATGTGCAGATTATGAGGTATTGAAGAAGCATATCCTCAAAGCCTATGAGTTGGTTCCGGAAGCTTACCGGCAAAAATTCAGGAATGCCAGGAAGATTCAGGAATGCCACATTCAGGAATGCCACATTCAGGAATGCCACCCCCTCTGCTCTAGGCTCTCTGCTCACCTTCACTCTTTCATTCCCCTTTTCTCCCGCCTCTGGAACAAACTCCCCCACTCCCTTCAATCCCACTCCTCCCTCCAGGTCTTTAAAACAGCTGTTCACCACCATCTCTTATCTTCCCCCATCGAAAACCTTGATCTTTTCTACCCCCGGTAATTCACCCCAGAGTCCTTGCAGTGTTCATATGTTTTAATCCTCTCCCACCTCCCCCCAAGTCCTCCCGATGTCCCTGCTCTCGGGTGTTGTGTTTGTGTCCTTCCCCCTCTTCCCCCTCTCTTTTGTGTCCTTCCCCCTCTCTCCCCATCTTGTCTGCCGCTCCCCTTGTTTTTTGTGTTTTGTGTGTCGGTTTGTCTTTTTGTGTGATTAGTGTTAGCTCTTTCACGAGCCTCGATCTTGTATACAAAAAAAAAAAAAAAAAAAAAAAAAGAGGGAGAGTGAGACCCATGTGGAGTTTGCTAGAGTGAAAGAAAACATGTTTGATCGGTGGTGTGAGTCAAAAGGAGTCGGGAACGACTTCGAAGCATTGCGTGACCTGATGCTGGTGGAGAAATTTCAACAGTGTGTCCACGAGGACATCAAAGTGTACCTGCAGGAAAAGAAAGTACCGAAGTTGTGGGACACAGCCACCATGGCAGATGATTATGCCTTAACACACCGGATAGGGGTCCACGAACCTGTCTCCTCGCCTAGATCTCCGCAGGGGAGGGGTGGAACAGCAGGTGCGGAGAACGACAATACATGGCGGCGGCCTCAAGATGATTATGGGGACAACGCTGATACCCGAACTGTTCGAAATCAGGGGGCTACGGGCCCAAGACAAACTTATTTTTCGGGGGGCCCGAGGCAGACCACGAGTTTTTCCTCCGGGCCTACTTGCGCTTTTTGCAAGAAACCTGGACACTTGATGTCCAGGTGTTACCTCATGAAAAGGGAAAACCCAGAGCGGAGTCCAACTATGACCACTCCGAATGCGATGGCAAGCGTAAGAAATGCCACATTTTTTTCAGGAATGCCACATCCAGGAATGCCACCCCCTCTGCTCTAGGCTCTCTGCTCACCTTCACTCTTTCATTCCCCTTTTCTCCCGCCTCTGGAACAAACTCCCCCACTCCCTTCAATCCCACTCCTCCCTCCAGGTTTCGACTTCCGTTTCCGGTCTTGCTGGCGAGGGTTCGTTTATTCTCAGCTCTCCATGCTATCCATCGAAATCGAAGTTAAGTAATTGTTCCCATTTGTATTTTCGTTATAACTATTTATTTTATGGTGTATATATTGTCTCCCGACGAAGATTTTCGGTGCAAATCTTTCATACCTGTATTGAAAATCGTGTTAATTCGGGTCGTGTTTTGAGGCCTTGTAGTTGTACAGTGAACACTGTACAACCTTGAGGCTTTGTTTTTCTCTCAGCGGTCCGTGTTTTTGTGATCCAATAACTTTCGTTCTCTGTTTTCCCAATCTTTTCACCCCATAGCCCTCTTCCTTGTGTAAATCACAACTCAAAAAAATCCCAAAAAAAAAAAAGCATTTCCTTCTCTGTTCTCATTCGTTTATTCATTCTTATTCGTTCGTTCGTTCGTTCTTCGACCACGTGTTTCTCCCCCATTTCCCCAGATAGATTGTCAAATTTCAACTCGTTATTTTATCGTCCATGCGTTATTGTTTTGATTATAGTTACTTTTGGTTTGAATTTCCTGTAACTTGTAATTATTTAATCGTGTTCTGCTCCTCGTGTGCGGCCTTGTAGTTGTACCCCCGTTGGTGTTTGTTATCTTAATCGTGTTTTGCTTGGCTCTTAGTTTTTTTCCCTTCTACCCCGAACATAATACTCTGTCTAACGTTCTAAATCCCCACCTCCCCCCCCCCCCCCACCCCCAAAAACCAAACAAACAAAAAAAAAACCAAAAACATTTATTTTCCTTTCTCCACGTGTACTGTTGACTCATCCTGTATTTTCTGTCCAGGTGTGCTGTTCGCCCCGCCCCCATTAACTCCTTGCCATCCACCGTTTGCCCTTCACGTGACTCGTGGTGGTCCCTCTCGGCTCTTCCCCCGTTGGTATTTTTGTGCACATAAGATTGTTCACGGTTCTGTTTAAATATTATTTAAATATGTATAACCTTTCCCCTTCAGTGTTTTACTCAGTGGTATTTTACAACACGCTGTTTTTCTTCCTATTTAAAAGGCTTTTCTCAATTTCTTCTCCAACTCATTCCACCTCAAAAAAAAGAAATTCAATATCTTATACGTCTCCCTCACTACATGGTCTAAATTCACATTCATTCCATCCCTCCTCCATCATTCTGAACCGGATTGCTAACTTGAAAATCACAACAAACCCAATTTGTTTTCAATGTTCGTCTTTCATTAATCATCCACTTTCTAAACTCCCCTCTTGCCCCTCCCATCCAAATCCCTCCCCTTGCACCTACACTCCTAAACTCCCCCCTTGCCCCGCCACTCTTAAACTCCCCCCTTGCCCTTCCTCTCCTGAACTCCCCCCTTGCCCTTCCTCTCCTGAACTCCCCCCTTGCCCTTCCCCTCCTAAACTCCCCCCTCACTCCTCCCCTTCAAAACTCCCCCCCAACCCCTCCCATTCAAATCTCCCCCCATACCATTCCTCTCCAATTCTCCCTCCTCCCCCCTCCTCCTCAAAGGTGCCTCCTCCCCACTTCGTCTCCCTTCTATCTCATACCTCCACCCCCCCCCCCAACCTTCTTCTTTCCTCTGCCCCCCCTCAAACAACCCCTCACTGTGCCTCATCCCTTCACCTTCAAACCTTTCATCCTCTTCATCCTTCCCTTTCTTGGAACTCTTCTGCAATCGCTGACACACAAACAACTGCTCTCCCTACCTCCCCCTCTCATCCTTCATCTTACCCTACTCCTCCCCTCCCCTGTCCTGTACCCGATGCTCCCCCTCTCTCTTCATTAACGGTATGGACCTCAAACATCCGGGGCCTTCGCTCAAACCTGACTGTTCTCTCCATACAGGTTGCTTCTGACAATCCAGACTTGATCTGCTTAACAGAGACTTTCCTCCTTCAAGATGTCTCTGATTCCTTAATATCTCTTCCTGGTTACTCCCTCCTCCGGTATGATAGACCTGAGCCTCGGCCTGGTGGTGGGGTGGCTATCTTTATCAAAAACTCTCTTCCTCACTCTCCTTGCACTGCCCTCTCTCCTCCTCACCCCCAGGAGTACCTCTGGCTACGGCTTCCTCTCCGCTCCCACCTTTTGTTCATATGTGTTCTGTATCGTCCCCCAAACAGTGATGACTCTGTCAGGGAATATGTAGTGGGGGACTCAGGACTCCAATGACCGGACACAGGTTTACAAAAGGTCTTGGTTTATTAACTGTATTCACTCATTCCAATTACCAAAATGATACCGCATAATATAATGGATCAGGTTAACTCTTTTCGCTGGTCCCTCTCGTTCAGCCGATGTCTCCTTGGCTCCCTCTCGTTCAGCCGATGTCTCCTCCGCCACTGCCGTCGATCAGCGCTTCTCGTGACAAGTCCTCCTTACCCAACGTTTGCTGCTCGTTTATATCGCCAAACTGGACTTAATCCTCTGTCCGCTAATGCCCCGAGGTCATGCATTGCACCGAGTCCTGGCATCAGCTCGCTCCCCTCCTGCTGTGATTTCCATTTACACAGTAGGGGGGGTGCTTTTGCCTGGGGCCTTGACCAGGTGTTTCAAGAGATTACCATGTTCAAGCACATTCTGACACTCATTTACAAACTCATCTTTAACAGAGTTTGCATTAAAATGTATCTGCTTTGTTACCAGGTTAATTAATAAGTTACCAGGGCCAATCAATATGTTACACTGAGTTACACTTCCACAATTCCCTCATCTTTTTGTTTTTGTTTATATTAACCATTAATCTAAACATCAATATAAGTAAACAATCAATCACTACTAGTAAACATCATTACAAGTATAAGTAAATAATCAATCACTACTAGTAAACATCATTACAAGTATAAGTAAATAATCAATCACTTTGGTAATCAAATTCCCTTAGGCATACACCGTCATCCTGCAAGAATCACAAAACATTTCGTTGGTCATTGACTTCTTCAATATTGTTCAATCTATTGCATTTGCATCACAAATATATTTTCAAAACAACACTTCACCATCACCAAGATACAACAATTTCACTTCATTTTCAAGTTTTGTAAAGCATCTGCACCATCTGGAAAAACGTTTGCCTCCACACACATGTTGACTTTGTTTGAAAGGAAGGGCTGATCACTTGTGTTTGAATCCAGGTATGAAACATTTTCTCCTAATGTCTTCATAGCTCCTGCACTACTTCGTGTAGGATTTCGCTGTTGTGGTAACACTGCGGAGTCATAGACTGACCCTTCTCTCCATGTAGCATTCTTGCCACTTTTTGCTGTGAACCATAATGATTCCTTGAACAAGGCCTTCGCCCAGTTGTAGTCGACTTGCCTCCTCCCTCATTATGAGTGGGCAGCCAGTATTGGTGTGACGTTGATTGGCCAGCAAGATGTGGAACAGGGATGCCGGATGCATCCACAATGATGTTGGGACCATGGTGTTCAGGTCATTCATGGTCCTTACCAGGAGCAACCAGCAGAATCGTGCACAGCTGTTGTGACAAGGGCACAGCCGTTTTTTGCAGCTCCATGCTGGTTCCCCGGACGTTGGTGAAGTAATAACATATGTCCCCGCATTTCACAGAGGTTGCAGGTAAAATGTCGTTGTCCTGCAACTTCTGATGTGGTGAATGTTCGAAGCCTTCGAACAAGAGTAAGTGATCGCCTTTCTTTCATATGTTGCAGTGTGATCCAGGCAAATGGTCACATAAATTTCCTTGGTGAAGGTAAGCATTGATCTCCAAGTTACACGGGAGAATGTCTTCATCATTCTTTGAGAAAGAGGGTGTATGCCATGATTAACTTCATTTTTTAGCCACAAATTTTCTTTCTCGAACTTCTTCCCAATTCCGTTAGCACTCCCTTCAAAATGTGATCTCGTCTTATCCTTATGCTCAGTCACATCTGAATCTGCTTTCCGCACACACTGAATCAGATAGGGTACATCTTACCATGAAACAGCATAATCATGTATATCTTCCGACAGTTTCACATTCAACAATTTGTTGTTTTTCCTTAACACATTCAAAAAGTTATATTCATTTATATGCGTCACACAAATAATATTCAATCAGGTATGTATTTCACTACTAAACTAAGAATAGCATTCACAATTGCTTGCAGGTTAATATAGTTCAAAAATTAACTCATGCAGGTATTTTAGCACTACTCTAAGAAAATAAATTGTATATGATTACAATCACAAACGGGAATACCTAATTCCCAACAACAATTTTCCCAAACCAACAAATTAAGCATAATGTACTATTACCATAATTCCTCTCCACTTTTTCTTTTCCCTCTTTTTCCCTTAACAGTGTGGCACTTGTGGTGATATGAGTTCACTGATATTGTAATTGACACAACTCATAACATTGTCGTTATGCCATTATCTTAATTCTACTGTATTCATTTGCAACATCACTTGATTTAATCTTTTAATCTCAGTATTTATGTCGCCATAAAAGTCTTCCTTTTCTGGTTCCACATTTCTTTCCTCATTTGTCACTTCATGCGTTATCATCGTGTTGTTGGTTACCTTATTCAAACACACCGTCACTAAGGCTTTCAAGCAAGCCACCACTAAAACAATTGCCAATATAACTACTAAACCAACAAACAAATATTGGAGTATCTTAGCTACCACCCCTCCAAATGTGTTTCCCAACCATGCAAAGGCACCCCCTTTTATATAATCGTGGTATCTTGCTCCCTCTTGTCTGATTGTATCGGCTATGTTATAAATTTCTTCTGACTCATCAGGTATGTATGTACAGCAATCTGTACCAATGACTGCACATGTACCTCCTTTTTCTGCTAACAGCATATCTAATGCCATACGATTTTGTAATGCCATTGTTCTTGTTGCTGCCAGCTCTCTTGTAAGTTTTTCCAATCCACTAGCTGTTTTATTTGCCAACTTCTCCATAGCCAATGCCATGTGCCTGAGTTCTCGCCCTGCCTTCCAGGTTCCATAAAATGGAAATATTACCATTCCAATCCATTCCCCCATGCTAATAGTTCTTTTCTGCCTAGAATGCAGGATATGCGTTGGTGACTTTGTTAACAGGCGCATGTGTGGAAGCACAAACCCCAGAAAACATGTTCCGAACCATCCCGAGGGAAGATACGGATATGCCTTGTGTCCACATATAAAATACGTATTATTATATGTCCATGTGTTGTCCATTCCCCACATACCTTCCCAATATAAAGCTAAACCCTTCGTGCCATTTGGTCCTAGTGGGACAGGTGTTCTCATCCAGCCTTCTTCGTGACCATAATTGTGGCATTTAGAGGTTCCCATATACCTGTTATGCGTAGGCGTTTGGGGTCTGGTGATACACATTAATCCTGTCATTTGCTGCTGGACGGTCATGTAAGAGGGCATTTTGTTCTTATCATATGTAGGTCTATAACTGTCCTTAAATTGGTTACAATTATATCCCCCTTTTTCCCATCCCACTTCCCCGGACAGTTGGCCGTTAAAATCTGATGCTATCAGGGTGTGAGGGAAGCGGCTACATAATTCCTCCCAACCAAAAGGAACTGCCTCCAATGGTACTCCGATCTCACTAGAATGCGGCATTTGTGTACATATCCAACAATTACTTTCATTTGCTATAGCAGCCCTTGTATGGGCTAAATGTAAAAAAGTATTAATCCCGTGTAATCCATCGGATTCTAAAGGTGTGTCTTTATCCTTCATCAAACTTCTCTTCTGCTTTTGTCGTTCCGCATGATCATATATCTGTGTATTATTTGCTGGTGTTGCGTTTTGTTCCCTCATTACCCCAAAATAATCCATATAACACAGAGTCCCCACTACCAGAGAACCCATTCCTAGGATAAATATCACCATTTTCAAGGAGTATCTGAAGTAGAAGTCTCTGGTTTCCCTTGATTGGTCGGCTTGTCTTGATACGGTGTTTCCCTTTGTCCCACCTGTATCCATCTGTAAAACATGTGAGCTACCCCTTGTATATGTCCGTACCTATAACATAATTACATGTCAATAAAATTCAACATCGTAACTAACAAACTTCCTAACAGGTTAATGAAAGAAAATCCCTAAAAATTCCTTATTATTTAACATAAGTCTGATTATTTGCCTTTCCCTGATTCCCTTATATCCCGGGGTCCACCTAACTCCCTTGATCATGAGTGTAATTGTGCTACATTATCACTGATGCTGTACTAATATCAGTAGGTAATTGTATGTCATGTAGGCAAATAAATGTCACTATCTCAAGTAGGACTACTATATGATGAAATAATCAATCACTACAAGGGGCGTTAAAATGTAATTCAAATGAATGTAAATCACGAGTATCATTTATCCGCCACTGAATGTTCTGCTGGGCTGCTAGGTGCAGCCTCGTTTTCTGTGGGGCCATCCACTTTAGCACCATGTGCTCGCTTGCAATGAGAGGCATGAATCCAACTTGGTCTGCCTTGGCATTTTACTGCAGTATGCGTTGTCAACAGCACCTGATGTGGTCCTGACCATCGTGGTGTCAACGCAGTTTTTCGTTTGAAAATTTTGATGTACACATAATCTCCAGGTTGAAAAGAATGACACTCATTCTCTGCAGGTTCTGGTAAAGCTTCCTTCACCTGGGAATGAACCATCTTCACGATTTTGGTCAATTCAATACAGAAAGAGTACATCAAATCATCCATCTGGTGAATATCCATCTCCTTGATCATCAGGGGAGGTGAATGAGGTACCCGCATTGGTCTCCCCATCAAGATTTCATGCGGGGATAATCCCGTTCTCCTATTGGGAGTAGCCCTCATTGCGAGGAGTGCAAGTGGAATGGCATCTGGCCATTTCAAGTTAGTGTCCGCACAGATTTTGGCCAGCTTGTTCTTTATTACTCCGTTGTGTCGTTCCACTGCTCCCGCCGATTGGGGGTGATAAGGACAGTGAAGATGAAGGTTTATCTGCATTGTCTTACCCAATTCCTTAATAACATCTGCTGTGAAATGCGTACCCTGATCAGAAGAAATCCTGCAAGGAACTCCAAAGCGACATATGAAGTCCTTCAACAGAATCTTCACCACTGTTTTGGCATCTGCATGTCGACAAGGGTAAGCTTCTACCCATTTTGTAAACATGTCTACAATCACTAAGACAAACTGAAATCCAGCGCACTTTTCCATTTGGATAAAATCCATCTGTAAATGTACAAACGGACCTGACGGTGCGGGATGAGCTCCTGGTGTAGTCTTTTCACCTTTGCCTGGATTATACGTCTGACACACCTGACATGTAGCACAACATTGCTCTGCCACACGTGTAAACCCAGGTGCATACCATTGTTTTAACACTGATGCACACATTCCTCCTTTACCTGTATGACTCACTCCATGAGCCAGACGAGCAATCCATGGCAACAATTGGCGAGGGGCGACAACACGTCCATCAGGAGTAGTCCATAATTTAGATTCTTTGTCAAATGTGCATCCAGTCTGTAGCCACACCTCTTTTTCCCGGTCTTCCACCACTTCTTGCATAGCGCTGATGTCTTGCAGCGTCGGGGTATTTTCAGGAACCCTTACAGGTCCCTGTATGATCACCGGGTCTTGTTCCAAATGTGCCGCAAGCTTCGCTGCTTCATCCGCCCTTGCATTTCCCTGTGAGACCTCATCTCTTCCTTGTGTATGGGCCTCACATTTTACCACTGCAATGGCCGATGGTAGAAGGATTGCTTCCAAGAGGCTAGCAATCAACCTCCCGTTTTTTATTTGGCTTCCCGAAGATGTCAAAAATCCTCTCTGTTTCCAGAGAGCACCATAATCATGAACGACCCCATGCGCGTACCTGGAGTCTGTATAAATGGTTACTCTCTGGCTTTCCGCTAAATGACAGGCTCTAGTTAATGCATACAGTTCTGCCTGTTGAGCCGAGTAAGTGTTTGGTAATTTCCCACTCTCCCATGTCTCAGCATCTGTGCATACTGCATATCCCGTCAGTAGTGTACCGTCCAATGCTCTTGATGATGATCCGTCAACATACAGTACCAGATCTGCGTCTGGGATGGGAATGTCCTTCAAGTCAATGCGAGGCACTAGTGCATGTGCCAATACCTCTGCACAATCATGGGGCTCACCATCTTCCTCTGTTGGCAACATAGATGCTGGGTTCAGCGTTGGGCAACGCTGAATGGTGAGGTTTGACGGTGCCAACAATCCTAGTTCATACGTTGTAGCCTTTGATGCTGAAAGGTGCTGTGTTCCTGCCTTCAGCAAAACCGTCGCCACGGCATGCTCAACAAGGAGAATTAAGGGGCACCCCAGGACTATTGTAGCTGTGGCTTCTACTGCATACGATGCTGCTGCCACTGCTCGCAAGCACTGTGGAAACCCTCGTGCTACTGGATCCAATCGAGTGCTGTGATACGCTATAGGGCGCAGTTTTCCCCCATGTTTTTGCGCCAACACCGATTGGGCAAATCCTCCTTTCTCATGTGAGTAGAGAAAGAAATTTTTTTCATAATCCGGCAGTCCTAAAGCAGGAGCTGATGCTAAGGTATCTTTCAATGTTGTAAAAGCTCGTTCAGCCTCCGGGGTCCATTTCAAAGGAATTGGACTGTTTGGTAAGCTGATGTCCAGCAGAGGGCGTGTCAGTGATGCATAATCAGCAATCCACTGATGGCAAAACCCTGTTGTCCCCAAGAAAGATTTCATCTGCTTGACAGTTGTAGGTTTTGGGAGTGCCCTGATCGCCTTTACACGTTCAGGGCAAAGTCGTCTCGTATCTCCTTTCAGAATATGTCCTAAGTATTTCACCTCTTCCTTACAGAATTGCAACTTATCTCTCGAGGCCTTGTGGCCTTTGTCTGCTAATGCTGTCAGTAGCACAACAGTGTCCTGTTTACATGCTTCCTTTGAAGTCGAGCATATGAGAAGGTCGTCAACATATTGTACCATCACTGAGCCTCCAGGAAACTCAATGTTGCTGAGGTCTTCATGTAGAGCACGTGAAAACAAAGTTGGGCTCTCTGTGTACCCTTGTGGTAGAACAGTCCAAGTGAATTGTGAGCCTTCGTACGTGAACGCGAACAAATAACGCGAATCCTCATGAATGGGTACACTAAAGAACGCCGAACATAAGTCCACCACGGAGTAGAACTTTGTATTGCTTGGAATACTTGACAGTACAGTGATGGGATTAGGGACCACCGGATAGGCTGGGATGACACAATCATTAATTGCTCGAAGATCCTGTACAAATCTCCAGGTAGTCTTGCCTGGCTTCTTCACAGGTAAAATAGGAGTATTGCACATGCTCACGGTGCGAACTATAACTCCCTGATCCGCCAATGATCGAATCACTGGTGCAATACCAGCTTTTGCCTCTGGTCTCAATGGATATTGGCGCTTTCTAGGCAGTGGCTTAGAATCATCTACTGTGATCCTTACCGGTGCCACGCTCTTGATCCGTCCCACATCATTCGGATGCGTTGTCCACAAGCATGTTGGTATTTGATCGAGTGGGTCCGGATCCCTGTTGGTGTCGGAGCTGAGTAGGTATAGCCCAACATTTTTAGTGTTAATTGGTTCATCAATCATGATGAAGGTTGAAGAAAGCGCCTGCTCTACAAGCTGCCAGCAAAATCCGTCTCCATCTAAGTCATAAAGTGGGGCTTGTTGAATTTCTCCCATGTATCTCATGTTTTTGCAATCTTTCAAAGTTGCAATCATTGTTCCAACATCTTTTGCTTCATATCCTTGTGCCACCGCTAAGGTGACGTGTGGGGTTGTTGTTTCTGGTTGATTCCACAGGAGTTGTTGATCTGGCGTCAAAGACACTGACATGCCAATTCCCTGTTCTCCTACCCATAGTGATGTTATATGTACATCATACCTTGTGTCCAGGTATCTAGAAACCTTCTCTGCATAGGACACCTCCTTCCCTATAGGGTCATGACATGTCGTACAGTGAAGATCAGTCTGCCATTTCAGAGAGTCCATCAAGTAGCTGTCTACCCACTCCTGTACTTTGGGCATTGCACCCTTCAATGTCATAAAACTATCGTACAAAAGTTCTGCCATTTGTGTATCATTGATTTCCCATCGATGTGTTCTTGGTTCTATTGCGCTTTGTAGCATATCAATGACGAAGTCGTGGGAATGTTCTGGCATTTCTAGATACACTCCGTTTTTCTTACATATGACAGTACAGTTCAATTTGCACAATAAATCTCTTCCCATCAAATTTACTGGAACGCCAGATGCCACCAGAAAGGCATGTTGTGCAGTCAACGGGCCAAGTTGGACACGTAATTCCTTTGTGACAGGCGTATGTATGGGAACCCCTGATACTCCTACCACCGTCGTATAGTGTTTTGACAATGGTATATTGGGAAAGTCTGCTCGTCGCAACGTGGAACGCGTGGCCCCCGTATCGACTAAGAAAGGAGCCTTGCATCCGCCTACTGTCAGATTAACATTTGGTTCCTGTGCAGCCGATCTTGAAATTAAAGGAAGTGCTGCCACTTGGTCATTCTGATCTAGTCAGAAGGGCGTTGCAGACCATTTATTCTGCTGAGGTCCTCCCTTAATTGGGGCGTTCCTCAATAGAGCCCTATCTGTTGGCTGAGGTGGTGGTAGTTGGTAGTATCCCTGTCCTTGGTTTCCCTGTCGAAATTGTCTTCTGTTGGGGTATGGGCATGCCCTTTTCCAATGTCCCCTCTTTCCACAATTGAAACACCGGTTCCTGTCGTTACCTGGTATGTCCACTTGTTGACTTGTCTTGCTGGGTTGCATGTCTGGGTCTCCGGGTTGCCATTTTGACCTCTGGTTTTCTCCTGACTCATAGTTGTTGTCTGTTGCATTATTGCGTTGTTGCATAGAAAACCTATTGCGTTGGTTCGTAGTCATCAGGGCTTGTGTCTGTAGTTGCATCAATTTTTCGGCATTTATAGCACTGTTCCTGGCCTGAATTCGCTGATGATGCAAAGCATAATTCAATATTTCTTGCATTGGCTTGCCTTCCCAAGCAATGCACTGTCTTTCCACTTCACTCTTCAATTTCGGCAACAGACCATTAATAAAAAGGGGTTTTAGGGCATTGTCGATTTGTGCCCGGTCTATTCCCGAATATAGTCGAAAAACATCTCGCAATCTGTCTAA
Source organism: Myxine glutinosa (assembly GCF_964187855.1). Lineage (NCBI taxonomy): Eukaryota > Metazoa > Chordata > Myxini > Myxiniformes > Myxinidae > Myxine > Myxine glutinosa. The sequence continues at coordinate 324,414,205 of NC_136261.1, forward strand.
ATAATCACTAGCATCCTCTCCTGTTTTCTGTTTGCACGTAACCACTTTATTCCAATCAGTCACGGGCGGCAATTTTTGTATGGCCTCTATTAATTTATTTATCTGTGCCATTTTAGCCTCCGCGGGTATGTCCAATTGTCCATTTATTGCATGTACCCAGTTTGCCTCACTCATTAATGTCTTCAAAGTGGTGGTATTAGGAATTACCCACTTTAAGAGTATTTCCATGTCTCTTATAGTCGGCAATTGCGTCTCCACAATCAATCGTAGCTCTTCTGCGAATTGAAGTGGATCTGTTTTGATTGATGGCATACCGCTCTGTAATGCCTTCAATTGGTGTATTTGCCAAGGTCTATACATCAAATCTGGGCGTTCCTCATTTGCCCCTGGAAATTGCCGTTGCGGGAAATTCATAACGCCACATTGTTCAAAACCTCCCTGTGGGAGAGTCAAGTTTTGAATGTTCATTGGCAGATCATATTGATCGTTGGATAGATTGGCATTCATCACAGGACCCTTACTCCTTGTATTGTGGTATGGGGCGTAAATTGAAGTTGTTGCAGCTGGTTGTATTGCTTGCCCACTTTGAGTCGGTTCCTGTCCTCCAGTTGCACCCTCTGGGGTAGTTACCTCAACTGGGGCATTGCTTTCACCTGTCTTCTGTCGGCTAGAGCCAATCGTTTCACTCTGTACTGGCCCTTCGGCAGGTAGAGGTACGGGTGCCTGTACTTCCTGTGGCTGATATACAATATGTCGCCGATAGGGTGGAGGAGTTTCCTCTTCTAGTTCATTTATCTCATATGACCTTGCGTCTGGGTACAATCTGGACTGGGATCGCTTTCCATTGCTAACTTCAAGAGGCATTTGAGTGGATACCTTTTCCAACCTATGTTGTATCTGCTTCATTTCTTTCTTCACACCCCCCATTTTCGTTTTGGTCTCCCTGTCTCTAGACTCGATGTCCCAGTAATAAAATGGTTTCCAATCCACCTTCAACTTCTGTCTGTCTCTTGCTTCTAATTCTTCTCTGAGTGTTTCCAATGTGTTCCTGTCAAACGTGCCATTCTTGGGGAATTCCTTCTTTCTCCCTTTTGTCCATTCATGCCAAGATTCCAAATCTTTAAGAGAATGTGGACCATATTGCTGATACATGTGGTTGACGCAAGCACCTCTTTGGGACAAGTCTAGCTGACCTTGTTTACCCTTGCAGACTCCATTTCCCATTTTGCCTGTATGTGAATAACACTCAATATTCACTCAATGTACCAGGTAGATTACTAGGATCTGCGCTTTGGAATGCACCTGTACACCTGTACTATATGTCCTATAAATAAATTTACTGGAGTTTGTTCCACCTTTTATCAAAGTAGCGTTGGATGCGTTGTAGCTTGCTCCAGGTTCCTTCAAAGCTTCACTCGTACTTCCAGGAAGGATCTCTCCACCTGTTCACACGGTGATTTCCAGAGAATCTCTCTCAGCTGTGGCTTTTGCACAATCCAATCTCACAGATCAGTATTTGCAGATGAGCCGGAGGGTCAGTATGAAATGGGTTAAATCCTCAGGTGTCCGCTCTGTTTGATGGGGAAATCACACAATGGTAACCGCACATATATATCTGTATATAAACTCACCACCTTGCTCAATTTTTCCAGGTTGTCTCCACATTGATAATATCTCGCAAATATATCAAAGCTTCTTTCTTGAGACCGCATTTTCATCAATCAAACAATCAATATATTCAATTCAATTTATTCAGTTCAATTTATGCAATTAAATTCAATCAATTAGATTCAATCAATTAACAATTCAATCAATTATTCAATTTCAATTAATTCATCAATATTCATCAATAAATCAAATTAATCATTTTGAATGACTCCTTGCATAAGCCCTTTCCCCAATGATGTCAGGACAGGTCCATCCATTGACTGAGATCGACTCATCGGTCGTCACCTCTGGTTCGTACCTCATGTCAATTGATGAATCACCGTCCTGTCCTAGGGTCATATCTGACATATTTCCCCATTTTGCCTGGTCTCCACAAATTTTCTTTGCAACCCCTAAAGGCAACTCATCCTTCATTCGTGAGACAGCCAAAATGGATGGCAGATATTAAAGTTCATTGGAAAAAAATCTCATCATTTTTTCCTTTAATAGTACCCAAAATCTCTTGGCAATTTAAATTTTGTAAAACTCCTGAAATAAGACTGTAAAATTCCTTCAATCATGCTAAATTTTGAAGCTCCATCGCTTGTAACACCCAATTTATCCCATAGGGCTTGAAAGTTCTTTCCCAAGTTCATGCAATCATTCTGCATTTGAACCCTATGATATCATTCATAATAATCATCATGATTTTATAGTCATGGTCATATCATAATCATCTATTTAAAACGAACATTTCCTTTATCACCACAGTTATGTGGTATAATCAACAATAGAATAAAACTGTACATAGCAACAGGCTACCTCATGGCCACTTAGTATACCTATTGACAATAAGTCATAACAATATCGAATAATCATTGAACAATTCAAAAATCGCTTCCACTGCTCCAGCCGCAGCATTCGTCATTTTGTCTGCTCATCCGCATGACCAAAACGAAATAAAAGGAGCTCAACCATTACACAGCGCTTTTAATGGCGCATGCCATAGAAACTCAACGCAATTTCGACTCAGCCAGAAAACGAGCAAATTTTGCAGGATGTTAACTGGAATTAGTCGTGAAAATATATCCAAAATACACAAAAAATACACACCCACAAAATAAACAACAAACCCAAACAAACCCAAGGTCGACCATCTTACACAGTAAATTACATCATTTCAGCATCGTATTGATTGCTGAAATATTCCAGGGTTTATACATACCTTAAAAGAGGTATGCGTGGTGTTGCCCCCTCCCACGTTTATTCCAGGGTTTATACACACCTTAAAAGAGGTATGCGTGGTGTTGCCCCCTCCCACTTTTAATTCCTCATTAAATTCCTCATTAAATTACTTATTAAATTACTCATTAAATTACTCATTAAATTACTCATTAAATTACTTACATAGTTTCAGCATTGTATTGATTGCTGAAATATTCCAGGGTTTATACACACCTTAAAAGAGGTATGCGTGGTGTTGCCCCCTCCCACTTTTAATGACTCATTACGTCGTTTCCATTAAAAACATCGCTTCTACTGCTCCAGCCGCAGCATTTGTCACTTTGTTTGCTCATCCGCATGACCAAAACGAAATAAAGGGAGCTCAACCATTACACAGCGCTTTTAATGGCGCATGCCATAGAAACTCAACGCAATTTCGACTCGGCCAGCAAACGAGCAAATTTTGCAGGATGTTAACTGGAATTAGTCGTGAAAATATATCCAAAATACACAAGAAATACACACAAATAAACAACATTTATTCCGTTCAACAGAACAAACATTTCCTCTATCATGACATGCATGTCTTCAACATTATATGACCAAGAGAAAAGGTAAAATTAATTAAAACTGCGAGCAGTGATAATCCGGGGACCATACCGCTCCATCCTGATTGGACGAGTGCGTGCTAGAGTCGTTAACAACGACAGTCCAGATCCGATTGTTCAAAATTTCAACTCAATCGATCGAAAAATGAACGCAGGGATGCATTTTAAAGGTGCAGTGGCACTAACTGAGTTGCCACGAATATGGCCACGAAATTGCCAATATGGCCATCACAAAATATTTTCCTTAATCAATTGGCTCATAGCATAACCAATCTGCAAGTATTTCATCCGAAGATGTATCTCTGAGGAATTTTAATTAAATAAGTCATTTATAAATCAACGAGTTAATTTATTAAATGATTAATCAATAAATCAATATTTTCCTTGACAGCCACATCACTTGGTCAGTGTCATGTCCAAATATCAGCTTCCTTACTCAACAGGTGCCTGAGTTAATGTAATGTAATTACTGTAATAAGATTACTGCAATTACTGTAATGATTACTGTAATTACTGTAATTACCGGAACTGTAATTACTGTAATTACCTCAGGTAAATAGCATCAGCAAAACACAACATTTGAATGTTCCCAAAACGTTGGAGCAAAACGTTGCAACAACGAAAGTGAAACGTTGTGGCGACGTTGTGGAAACGTTTTACAACAACATTATTTCAATGTTGCAGGAAAGTAATGTGAAAAACGTTCCCAAAAATGTTCTCTCTTTTTCTGTCTCTCTTTCTGTCTGTCTGTGTCTCTCTCTCACTTTCTGTCTCTCTCTGTCTATCTCTCTCTGTCTGTCTGTCTGTCTCTCTCTATGTGTCTGACTATCATCTTTATCTCTGTTTGTCTCTATGTCTCTCTTTCTTTCTTTTTCTGTCTATCTCTCTCTGTCTGTCTCTCTTTCTCACTTTGTCTCACTCTGTCTATCTCTTTTTGTCTGTCTCTCTCTATGTGTCTGACTATCATCTTTATCTCTGTTTGTCTCTATGTCTCTCTTTCTTTCTTTTCTCTGTCTATCTCTCTCTGTCTGTCTCTCTTTCTCACTTTGTCTCACTCTGTCTATCTCTCTCTGTCTGTCTCTCTCTATGTGTCTGACTCTGACTATCATCTTTATCTCTGTTTGTCTCTATGTCTCTCTTTCTTTCTTTTTCTGTCTATCTCTCTCTGTCTGTCTCTCTTTCTCACTTTGTCTCACTCTGTCTTGTTGAAAGCAATTAATTCCATAACTCAATATTACCTCTATTTATATATACTAGGGCGTGCCCGCCCGTACGTGCTTGCAAAAAAAAAAAAAAAAAACACATGCGTGCAAGCAACAACAAAAACTTTGAAACCACGTGGCAGTAACGACCACAGAACCCCTCTTCTATTTACATGCAATGGTTTGGTCCATTCGCAAAGACAAAGCGAACGACCACAGAACCCCCCTTCTATTTACATGCAATGGTTCGGTCCATCCGCAGAGCCAAAGCGAACGACCACAGAACCCCCCTTCTATTTACATGCAATGGTTCGGTCCATCCGCAGAGCCAAAGCGAACGACCACAGAACCCCCCTTCTATTTACATGCAATGGTTCGGTCCATCCGCAGAGCCAAAGCGAACGACCACAGAACCCCCCTTCTATTTACATGCAATGGTTCGGTCCATTCGCAAAGCCAAAGCGAACGACCACAGAACCCCCCTTCTATTTACATGCAATGGTTCGGTCCATTCGCAAAGCCAAAGCGAACGACCACAGAACCCCCCTTCTATTTACATGCAATGGTTCTTTTTAGGATCATGTTGCATCGAGCATTATTTTCCAAACAGTGTGAATATTAAGCCCACACCAAAACCTCTGACATCCCACCATTAACACCTATTGTAAGCGTGCCGAATCAGTAAGCATCACCCCTTCTATGAGCCTCGACCAGAGGGTGGTTGTTACTCACAAACACCATTTCCTGTAATTATCTCTCACTAGGGCATGCCCGTACTATATATATATCTAAAATTATATCCCCCGCCGAGCAAGTCGCTGGCTCCAAGTCGAGTGCTTTGAACAAGTGCAAAAAAAAAGAAGTACTCTAAACGGTGGTTTTTTATTCAACCGTGAAGCATGTCTCAAAGGCTTCGTGATGGACCTGGACAAAATTTGATGCAATTTTTTTCCCAATCGCCATCTTTCATCATAATTCTGGACCGGCATGAGGGGGGGTTGTCTGTCATGAATTTATAGGCATGGCGGGAAAACTGAAAAAAAATTATTTATTTAAAACGGGTGTACACGATTGTACACGTGTACGGACGGACCTTACCGAACCGGCAAACAAGTCGCTTCATGCACATCAGTGGTGCGTTTCTTCGTGGCGCGTGTCAGAAGAATTACACAGCGCAGGAAAAATACGTATTTACAGAAATCGTTAAAAAAAAAACTCGGATAATCGCTAAAATCGTTGTGGCCGGTGTACCATATTGGAAATATATATATATATAAATATAATTCCGTTTCCCGGTTCCCTGTCGCTCGCCGAGCGCCGAGCAAGTCAAGTGCTTGGAACAAGTGCAAAAAAAAAAAAAAAAAAAGTAGTACTTTATACGTGTGCGGGTGGGTAAACGAGTGTACCGGCCTTACACGTCCTGGAAGCAAATGGTCGCAAGGTGCACACTTGCTCCGTTTGCTTCCAGGTCACAGTAAGACCCTTAATGACCAGCGGAAAAATACGTATTTACAGAAATCATTTAGAGTAAAACGAATAAATTGCTACAGTCGTTTATCGAAATCCCATTTGTGATGGCTCACGCCACCTATATCGCGGCATTGGTGTGCAAAGAAGCCCCAGACCACCTGCTCCCCCATGTATGTACACATAACTTCCAAGTTCGTAAATCATATTGGACAAACAAGACACACTCACCTTTTAAAGACCTTTTCAAGAAGACTTGTTTGTACAATTGATGTCAGCGGTGCCTCCAGATTGTCAGGGAATATGTAGTGGGGGACGCAGGACTCCAATGACCGGACACAGGTTTACAAAAGGTCTTGGTTTATTAACTGTATTCACTCATTCCAATTACCAAAATGATACCGCATAATATAATGGATCAGGTTAACTCTTTTCGCTGGTCCCTCTCGTTCAGCCGATGTCTCCTTGGCTCCCTCTCGTTCAGCCGATGTCTCCTCCGCCACTGCCGTCGATCAGCGCTTCTCGTGACAAGTCCTCCTTACCCAACGTTTGCTGCTCGTTTATATCGCCAAACTGGACTTAATCCTCTGTCCGCTAATGCCCCGAGGTCATGCATTGCACCGAGTCCTGGCATCAGCTCGCTCCCCTCCTGCTGTGATTTCCATTTACACAGTAGGGGGGGTGCTTTAGCCTGGGGCCTTGACCAGGTGTTTCAAGAGATTACCATGTTCAAGCACATTCTGACACTCATTTACAAACTCATCTTTAACAGAGTTTGCATTAAAATGTATCTGCTTTATTACCAGGTTAATTAATAAGTTACCAGGGCCAATCAATATGTTACACTGAGTTACACTTCCACAACTCCATCTACATTTCACTGTCTGACAACATGGACCAACTTCTATCCACTCATCCCAACTCTCTCTCTTCCTCATATGTGGTGACTTCAATTGTCATCATGCCACCTGGTTGGGTGTGGGTTCCTCTCTCACCAGTCATGGCACCTCAGCAAAGGACTTCTGTGACTCACTGGGATTGACACAATCTGTCAATTTCCCGACCCGGATCTCAGCCAATGGAGTATCTTCTCTTCTAGACTTGGTTATGACTAACTTCCCTGCTAATGTCTGCTGCTCTTCTTCTGCTCCAATCGGTTCTTCTGATCATGTGCTTGTCAAAGTGGACATCTCTCTGGCCATTCTCAGAGAGCCTCCTCAGCGTCGACGAGTCTGGCATTTCACTCAGGCCGACTGGGACGGTCTTCAAGCAGCCATCAATCGTCTGGATTGGTCTCCCATCTCCACTGCCTCTGACATCAATTCTTCCTGGGAATACTTCCAAAGCAAACTGATCTCTCTCATGCACAGATTTATCCCATCTCGCCTTCAGTTGTCTTACCCTTCCTCCCGTCCATGGTACACTGAATCTTGTGGTGAGGCAGTTGCCCTGAAACAACTTGCCTTTGCCTCTTGGAAGGCTAATCCAACTGAAGGAAATCTCAGTTCCTTCCACCAAGCTCGGAACAAGTGTGTGTCTACCCTCAGGAGTGCAAGGAAGCACTATCTCTCCTCACTCAAGAATGAACTCTCAAACCTGTCTCCTTCCTCCAAATCCTGGTGGCGTCTGGTCAAGTCCGTTTCTGGTGTTTGTTCCCCCTCCATCCCCTCCCTTACCTCAAATGGCCACACAGTTGACATCGCACGTGACAAAGCCGAATGCCTCAACTCTGTGTTTGCCTCAAAATCCTTAGTCCCAAACCCATCTCTCTCTGTTCCCACCTTTCCCAGTCGAACCAAACTGCTCCTGGACTCTGTGACCTTCTCTCCTGACAAGGTGGAGGAGTTTTTGTCAAACCTCGACTCTGATTCTGCAACTGGACCAGATGGCATCAGCCCACGGGTCCTAAAATCCTGCTCTGCCGCTCTATCTCACCCTCTCTCTGTTCTTTTCACCCTATCTTTTGCTCAAGGTCATCTGCCAGCATCCTGGAAATCAGCAAACATTACCGCTTTACACAAAAAAGGTGCAAAAACAGATCCTTGCAACTACAGACCAATCAGCCTGCTCCCAATTATCAGCAAAGTCATGGAATCCATCATTGCTTCAGATATGAAATCTTTCCTCTTCTCCAATGGCTTCATCTCTGATCATCAATTTGGTTTCAGACCAGGTCACTCTACTCTGGACATGCTGCTTCTGCTGTCTCAACAATGGATGGAGGTCCTCAATGCCAAACAGGAAATCAGAGCTGTCTCCCTTGACATATCACGTGCCTTCGATACGGTCTGGCACCCAGCTCTGCTCACCAAACTCTCCTCCTATGGTATCCATGGAAATCTCGATGCATGGCTTGCGGACTTCCTCTCTGGTCGTAGTCAACGTGTGGCCCTGAATGGATTTCTCTCATCTCCCCTTCCCGTTCAGGCTGGAGTTCCCCAATGCAGTGTGCTGGGCCCTGTGCTTTTTCTGGTCTTTATCAATGATCTCTCCGACTCTCTGGAAAATCCTCTGTATCTCTTTGCTGATGACTCCACTCTCTGCCGCTCCATTCCTCTTCCCTCAGATCGGCAGTCTGCAGCCTCCTCACTCTCTGAAGACCTGGACAAAATCACAGACTGGTCAAACATGTGGAACATGTCTTTCAATCCTGACAAATCTCACACTCTTACTATGTCTCTCCGAAAAGATCGACTGGACAACCCTCCCATCTACTTTCTCAACAATCCTCTCCAAGAAGTTCTGTCGCTCAAGCTTTTGGGTCTCACCATCTGCCATGATCTTTCTTGGGAAAACCACATTTCCAAGCTGGCCTCCAAAGCCAGTCGCCGACTGGGCATCCTCCGTCGTGCGAAGTCCTTCCTAGGCACACCTGAGCTCCTCACCACATACAAGGCTTTCATCCGCAGCTCAATGGAATACTGTTCTCCCCTATGGGCTGGTGCTCCTGCCTCACACCTGGCTCGGCTTCACGCTGTTGAATCCAAAGCTTTCAGAATCATTGGAATCTCCCGCGATGAAGCTATCTCTGAGGGCCTTTCACTCACTCACCGCAGGCAGGTAGGTGGTCTTTCTGTCTTCTACCGACTCCTCTCCGGCCTTGCTCCCCCAGCTCTCTCTGTGCTCTGTCCCCCAAATATTCCTACAGGTCGCACAAGATCTGCCAGCCACCCTCTGATGGTTAAACTGCCGAAATCTCGGCTCTCTGCTCACCTTCACTCTTTCATTCCTCTTTTCTCCTGCCTCTGGAACAAACTCCCACACTCACTTCAATCACACTCCTCCCTCCAGGTCTTCAAAACAGCTGTTCACCACCATCTCCTATCTTCCCCCATCCAAAACCTTGATCTTTTCTACCCCCACTAATTCACCCCAGATCCACCTTGTTTGAAATTCCAACTTCTTTCCTGGAAGTCTTGGCAGTGTCCATATGTTTTATACCTCTCCCACTCCCCCCCCCCCCCCCCCTTCCCATGCCTCCCCCCAAAGCCCTGTCCCTCCCACAGTTCTCTCGATGTCTCCATGTCTCTCGGTCCCTGCTCTCAAATGTTGTGTTTGTGTCCTTCCCCGTCTCTCCCCATCTTGTCTACCGCTCCCGATGTTATTTGTTTTGTGTGTCTGTTTGTCTTTCTGTGTGATTAATGTTCGCTCTTTCACGAGCCTCGATGTTGTATACAAAAAAATATATAAAAAATAAAAAATAAATAAATAAATAAATAAATCGCCCACAGAAGAGTTACCAACCATTTATTTATGAGGGGTTGGTCTCACTCAAGGGAGACTTGACTAACCCAAGACCGGTTAGGGTTTTGAGGGACACAGGAGCCCATCAATCCTTAATGCTTGAAGGCATTTTGCCATTGTCAAAGAGTACCGCAACTGGTGATAGTGTTCGGTTACAAGGGATCGGTGGCTGTGTTAGTGCCCCACTTCATGTCATCCATTTGGAATCCGATTTGGTGTCAGGACCGGTCACCGTCGGTTTACAAGCCACGCTTCCTGTAGAGGGAGTATCTGTGATTATCGGGAATGATTTGGCCGGGGGGCAAATTTATGGTAACCCGAGGGTGGGTAAAGAGCCCCGCAGGGGAAATAACACCACCCCCGCTTGGGAGGGCGACAAAAGTTCCAAGTTATTTGTAGGGGGACTGAACTTCAACACAGAGGAAGAAGTTCTGACCTCTGTCTTCAACAGATATGGGCTGCTGGTGGAAGTGCGGGTGGTAAAAGACAGGGAAACGCAACGGTCAAGAGGGTTCGGCTTTGTCACGTTTGCAAGCACAAGAGACGCCAGAGAGGCAGAGAAGAATTGGAATGGTAAGGATTTGGAGGGTCAGACCATAACAGTAGGGAAGGCATTTCGTAGGCGTCGAGAGGTCTACAGAAGAGGACAACTTGGCAGTAGTTTTAGGGTTGGCAGCAGCCGATATTATGATGGAGGCTCCCAGAGTTACGGCACCTCCCGAAAGAATGAAGGTCAGAGCACTGGCCGAGAAGGAGACCGCCAGTCAGGTAACGGCTGGGACAAGGGGTCCCACCGTAACTGTTAGGAGTCTGGCGAAGTTGAGCACTATATACGGGGGAGCCGCCGAGCCGGTGCTCCTACACGGACTAACCGTGAACGCCACGTTCTTAAAGGCGTCCAGGTAGTGAACTTTCCTGCACGGACTAACCGTGAACTCCACGTTCTTAAAGGCGTCCATGTGATGAACTTTCCTCCCCGGACTAACCGTGAACTCCACATTCCTTAAGGCGTCCATGAAGGGAATACTCAGCTGGGCCTCCCGAAAAAGTGCTATCGAGAGGTTTAAATTTGGGGGCTTTGGTCACCACCTCTTAACCGTCATTCAAGAGAAACTAGAAGTGGTTGACGCTTGGTCCAGAGTGAATTAATCTAGGGGTTTTGGTGAAATTTTGTTGCTTTATTTTTAAGTGATAATTGTGCCTGGGGGGAACTGATGATTTGGGGGTGTGAGTTATCTGGTTTGTTTATCCAAGTTGGCTGGCAAAGAAAGTTTTCGCTGGGGTCAAACTTTCTTTCTTGAAGGGGGGGAGTGTTACGGATTTATGTGAATTACTATTCAGGTCTTTGCTTATTAATGTGTAGTCGATTAAAGGTTGTTGTGATTAACGTGGATTAAAGGTTGTGTTGTGCGGATCTTTCATCCGCAGCTCAATGGAATACTGTTCTCCCCTATGGGCCGGTGCTCCTGCCTCACACCTAGCTCGGCTTCACACTGTTGAAACCAAAGCTTTCAGAATTATTGGAATCTCCCGCGATGAAGCTATCTCTGAGGGCCTTTCACTCACTCACCGCAGGCAGGTAGGTGGTCTTTCTGTCTTCTACCGACTCCTCTCCGGCCTTGCACCCCCAGCTCTCTCTGTGCTCTGTCCCCCAAATATTCCTACAGGTCGCACAAGATCTGCCAGCAACCCTCTGATGGTTAAACTGCCGAAATCTCGGCTCTCTGCTCACCTTCACTCTTTCATTCCTCTTTTCTCCCGCCTCTGGAACAAACTCCCTCACTCCCTTCAATCCCACTCCTCCCTCCAGGTCTTTAAAACAGCTGTTCACCACCATCTCTTATCTTCCCCCATCCAAAACCTTGATCTTTTCTACCCCCGCTAATTCACCCCAGATCCACCTTGTTTGAAATTCCAACTTCTTTCCTGGAAGTCCTGGCAGTGTCCATATGTTTTATACCTCTCCCACCGCCCCCTTCCCATGCCCCCCCCCCCAAAGCCCTCACCCTCTCTCAGATCTCTCGATGTCTCCATGTCTCTCGGTCCCTGCTCTCAAATGTTGTGTTTGTGTCCTTCCCCCTCTCTCCCCATCTTGTCTACCGCTCCCGATGTTATATGTTTTATGTGTCGGTTTGTCTTTCTGTGTGATTAATGTTCGCTCTTTCACGAGCCTCGATATTGTATACAAAAAAAAAAAAAAAAAAAAAAAAAAAAAAAAAAAAAAAAAGGGTCAGGAGCCCTTCTGGGGAAAAGGAGACCGGAAACGGAAGAAGAAAGACACGAGGTCCGGGAGAAGCGGCGATTCTCTTCTTCTTCCTTGCCCAGCGCCGAGAAGAGCGGGGTCGATATTGATCAGCATTGGGAACGCTGCGTTGGAAAAGCCCGTCTGGCGAGAGGAGTTACCGGCGCGGGGTAATTACCGGTTACGCGTCAAATTGCCGTGGCTTCCTACACGGAACCCAGCGTCCGGCACCGTTTACCTCAACGTCTACAAGGACGCGTACGGCAGGCGCCTTGGGCCTCGCACGCTTTGCGAGCCCCGAAGCTGCGATCACGAGCACCGACCTCGGTGGGCTGCCGAGGAGGTGTCCGCGGCAGCAGCTGTTCCCGGTACGGGACGTGCGCGGTGGAAGCACGTCAGGAAGGGTCCGTTCAACCGCCCACGTGCAGAGATCGAACTACAGGAGTACGGAGACATTGTGAGAGACATTGACCATGGAGGGAGTCGGGAGTGGGGCTCACATGAGGAATGTATAAGATGGCCATCTTAGAGCTATTGTAGATGAGTTTAGATCTTAGTAATGTTGTTGATTGAGCGTTGATTATTGTTGATTGATTGGGAATACATTATCCATTAATCCGCATCCTTGGTGTAGGGGTTTCCTATTGACTTGAATTGTTTGTGTCTTTCATATTGATTGTGTTGCGAAAGCGTATAAATCATATATCTTTCTGGCGGGGTGCCTCCCACGGTCCGGGGGTCACCGAGAGGACCACGTAACAGTAGGAATAAATATAGTAGCATTTCCAACCTTTTTGCTTTGGTGTTCTTCTTCTTCACACCCTTCGTCTTTGTCTTTTCCCAATATTGAATATCTGTGGCGCGATTCGGCCAACGTTCAGGAATCGGGTTAGTCGGGGTAACTGTTCGGGCGCGGTGGCCATCCGCTCGGCCAATCAACATCCTCGCCGCGGTCCCGTAACAATATATATATATATATATATATATATATATATATATACTGTATATATATATATATATATATATACATGTAGGGAGCTATTATGCCCCTCCCCCTTTGTATATCCTTGCTGCTTTACCAATTACCAAGTATAACCAATTATATGGTTTGTTTGACTGATGGCTGTACTCTTTTATAATACTTAGTTCTTTCTTGTGCATTGAGGATGTGTAATATCCTAATAAGGAGTTCTGTTCTGTATGCTCTTGGCCTGTGTGGGCACAATCTCTTAGTTCTCCTTCCTAGCCTTGGCTACAGTTGTTATCTCTCCAGCCTCCCTCATGACTTTTCCAATATCCTGTAGGTTGACACTTTTACGAGTATCCCCTCCCTTTGTTCTTTCCCAACCAAGATTTCTATACAGAAAGTTGTAAACATGTTGCCACATATGGCTGACCATCTCCTTATCTGAGTTAACCTATGAGTGGCCTTGGATGAGCTTCCTCTAACTAACTGAACAACAGGATGGGACTATGGTGGGAGGACCAATGAGCCCATTCTGTCTCTGTATCTTGTGAGCTAACCCCACCCCTGATCTTCCTTATATAAAGCAAGGTTTAATTGAATTATTTCAGAGCATCTTGTTGTAGTGTTGGTCATTTCTTGTGAGTTTCAATGCAACTTCTTGCTGTCCTCAAGCTTGTGTAATCGAGTTCTAATAAATATATCCGTTGCTCCTTTCCTCTGAGTCTTCTGAGTCCCAAGTTCTAAGTCTCAATCCGACAACTGGTGGCAGCGGTGGGATCAGTCTGGGCAGTCTGGGACGCGGTCCCAGGCAAGTGAGTGGTGAGACCAGCTGGCAATTGATCCGGGTCAGGTGAGACTGTGGTTTTCTTTTATTGTTTCCTTTTGCCTGGGGGTCAGTCCAAATTGTAAACCCACTCTCTTGCTCGGTTGCCGTTTGTTCCGTTCCCTGCTCATACCTGTTCCACGAACCTAAATTTAAATACGGACCGCTTGGGTCCTGGAGCAACTGATTGTTTATGGACTCGTCAGGGTAACGTTACGTAAGGGGAAGTGCCCCTCGTTGGGCGCCTGAGGTTAAGGGGTAATCAATCTCTGGGTTGTGAGGGTAAGGATAAGGGCGGCGTCCCGATCCGAGGCCTACCCGGGAGACGTCGGAATTTTAAGTAAGATTAGAAGTATTATAAGGGCGTAGGATGCCAGGAGAGTACAGTAAGGTTAGGTTAGACGGCTGTGTAGGCGGACGAGCCTCTCAGGAGAGTTAGGTAGTGCGGCCGTACCGCGAGGCGGACGATCCTCACGAGTACAAGGCCGCGAGTTAGGTAGACAGCTGTACCGCGAGGCGGACGATCCTCACGAGTACAAGGAGAGTTAGGTAGTGTAGCTGTGCCGCGAGGCGGGAGATCCTCACGAGTACAAGGCTACGTCGGTAAACTAAATTTTCCTAGGATGGGTAACAGTATGGGTAATAAGACAGTAAAGGCAGGTGAACCGCTTAGAAATACCCCAGCATTTTTCATGTTTCGGAGGTATGGCTATGATGCTGTGAGACCAGGGAAGTCATGGGTTGCGCTGACGAAGGATTTAGGAGAACCGTGGCCCGAAGGAGGGTCTTTTGCGCTGGAAAAATTGGACGTGTTGTATGAGACATTAGAAAGTTTTGAAAAGGCCACGAAACACTTCCCGCCTGACTACTGGAAAGTCTTTGGCTGGTGGAAGGAAGAAGCGATGAAGCGACACGCAAAGTCGAAACAGGCCAGCTTGGCTGGTGAGGTAACAAAACTCAAGGATCTGAGGAAACAGGCGAATAAAGTGCAGGATGAAGCGCTTAAGGAAATAGAAAAGCAGGCCAACGCGCGACTGATGTCGCTCGTTGAAAACCCAGACCCCGCGGGAGGGGAGGTAGTGACCAATCTACCCTCCCCAGCCCCAGACCTAAGCCCTGTCCCGGGGTTTCAGGCACCACCTATCCTTTCTGCGCTCCCGCCACCACCTCCCTATAACCCCGCTACCATCGCGCCCCAGATACCCCAGAATCACCCGAGCCAGGGAAGACCGTTTGCACAACTCGGGGCTAACGGAATAGATGACGGGACCGACATCGCAGGGTTCCCGCCACCGATAGGACAGGATGGGTTATACCCCTTGCTGGTAGGGAGTAATGGGAAAGAGACCTCACAAACTACCCCATTGGAATGTCAGGAAACAATGGGAAGGAAAACATTGTGCCCCCTACAAGTTATCGGAGTTGATGCTCAAGGTCAGGGGGTCCGAGAAAGGGTACCATGGAAAGAATCCTCTTTAACGGTAATGCGGGAAAGGATTCAACATTTGCTTATTGAGGATCCACGGCAGATAGTGCCAACCATGTCGAATTGGCTTATAGCTGGCGAGTGCGACTATCGAGACATAACTCATATGGGAGTATCCGTGCTCCCACCCAAAGTATGGGAAAGGGCTAGACTAAGAGCACACTGGCCGCACGCCGATCCAAGGGCAGCAGGAGCGGGCCAGATAACACCAGCGCAATGGGAGGCACTGAAGGTCCGGCTGCTGGGTGCCATCGAGCATGCGCTGTTGCCAGCAGGGGGTCCGGATTGGGGAAAAATCGGGGCCATAAAACAAAAACCAGGAGAACCAATTGGAGAGTATCGAGAAAGGTTGGAAAAGGCCATTGCGCGCTGGGGAGGACTGGGTCCGATGCAGCTGGGAGGGCTTCCCCAACCATTGGTAAATCAATATCTAATCGAGGGGCTTCGGCCGGCATTAAAGAAACAGGTACAGTCCGTCCTCTTCGGCTGGAAGGGAATGACAACCAACGAATTATGCGACAAACTGGAACAATGCCCGGGCTCCTCCTTAGAGGAGAAGAAGGATATTAAGGAGGAAATATTGCAACTGTTTGTCCAGGAGAAACGGGCTCAATTTAATCAAAATAAAAAGGGGGATCAGAGTCAGAACTACATACGCGAACAGTGCCAGAAGTGGGGGCCTGTCCGAGGCTTCGAGGAACATAGGAGGAGTTGTTGGCCTCCTTTCTATAGGGGCCAATTCCCCAACGGAGAGTGGATCCACCACGAAAATGAAAACTGCGACGGTTGTACTGAGGAAGACTTTGGACTAATTAATATGGACGAGACAAAACAACAATGGACAATACCACCCCCTCTTCCCCCTCCTCCTCAAAACCCTCAAACTTGGACGGCGCAAGGGCCCCTTCCCCAAAATTGGTACCCACCAAGACCCCTTCTCCAAACCCCTGGACCACCCCCCAATAGTGGGATGCAGAATGGACCCAGGGGGAACTGGGCCCCGCCTCGGGGTCCGCCGCAATGGCAACCATTAAACCAGTCACACTGGGGACCGCCAGAACGCCGGATGGGCGGAAGGGGAGCTGTAGGGGGACGACCTATGCCCTCCGCACCACCGGTTCCGCAGGAACCGTGCTTTTATTGCAAGCAAATGGGACACTGGAGAAGTAATTGCCCAAGTGCTCGTAAGGGGTTTCCGCCCCAATACAATAGAGGGGCCTATTGACGGGGCGCTGGCGGGTCGCCCAAGGAGTGTCCTCTCTTGACCATGACACCGGCAGAGGAACCGACCTTGATGTTGGACGTGGAGGGAAGACAATTAGAATTTCTCATCGATACAGGCGCGACTCGCAGCACAATTAACAGGGGGCAATTGCCCTCTTTGCGCCCTACGGCGAGGAACGTTCAAATACTGGGTGTTTCGGGTTTACCCCAAGCGCTTCCTATTTCGGAGGAAGTGCGAGTAACATGCGGCCCGCTGGAGGCTAAACATGCTTTCTTGATGACCACTACCGCCCCGACAAATTTGTTGGGACGGGACTTGTTGTGCAGATTGGGCTGTCAAATCTCATGTACAGAGGAGGGAGTTTTTGTCGACGTCGCGGAATCTAAACGCGACTTGGTAATGACGGCATTGTCTCGGCCCGGCCCCACCGTGTATTGGTGGCGCATGGATGAATGGGCTCTGGCTACTTGGACGCATATCATAGATAATGTGTGTTTGGACAGTTCAGTTCTGCGAGATTGGCTACAACTGCACCAAATTTCGATAAAAAACTTAAAGGATAATCCACCCCATTGCACTGCTTACTATGATGCAACGGGCGAGGACGAGAATTATCGAGAGAAGGTTAAGGAAAAGCTGGGCGAGCGCATGCCTCTACATTTATCACGGATATGGATCGGCCGTGAGGGGATAGGTATCGAGGCAG
Organism: Myxine glutinosa; assembly: GCF_964187855.1. Classification (NCBI taxonomy): domain Eukaryota; kingdom Metazoa; phylum Chordata; class Myxini; order Myxiniformes; family Myxinidae; genus Myxine; species Myxine glutinosa. Next base: position 324,431,546 of record NC_136261.1, read on the forward strand.
TCCTAACCTCGAGTCAGCGTGCGTTGACCCAATACCCCGAAGGAACGGCCGCCCATGTTACCCTCACCACTGCCAAGGGGTGGCCGCCGGAAAGTGTAGGTTGGATGGTAGGGCGATTACGAGAAGTTCCCCTACAAGGTTATCGGTGTAAGAAGGGCCGCTGGACTTTGAAACGGCTCCAAAATGGTGAAGGGTTCTCAATTGACTTCAAGACACAACGGAGGGATGGAGTGTTCGAAGTAGCAGAGTTGCCCCCCAAGGGCACCTATGCCATGAGGGCAGTGCTAACGGACCCGGGTGAGTCAGATTACCTCCTAGCGGAGGTGCCAGACAATTTATGGCCTAAGAGTGACGGTGAGGTTGGACGGATGCGAGACGCCAAACCTCTAGTGATAGCAGTGCAGCCGGGGATGCGCTTGCCAAACGTAAAACAGTATAAGCTACGACCTGAGGCCGATGTAGGCATAGCACCAGTAATTCAATCCCTAGTGGAACAGAAAATTATCGTGGAAACTAACAGCCCATGTAACACACCAATTTTGCCAGTAAAAAAGCCGTCAAAGGACAAATGGAGGTTTGTACAGGATTTAAGGGAAGTGAACAAGGTGATACAGGGCATACACCCACTAGTTCCAAGTGGAGAAACCCTCATGATGTCAATCCCGCCGGACGCAACATACTTCACAGTTATCGACCTTTGTTCTGCGTTTTTCTCTGTGCCCATCGCGGCTGAATCACAATACTTGTTCGCTTTCACCCATAGGGGGCGCCAGTATACTTGGACAGTACTACCTCAGGGGTTTTCAGATAGCCCCACTTTGTTTTCCCGGGCGCTGCACCGCGACCTGGCGGATGTGGAATTGAAGGGAGGGTCAGTGTTGTTGCAATACGTTGATGATTTGCTGATTTGCTCCCCTTCAAAGGAGGCGTGCGAAATGGATTCCATGGCCCTATTAAAGGCCTTGGCGGCCAAAGGCCACAAAGTAGGCAGACCTAAACTTCAGTTTGTGCGGAAGGTTGTAACTTACTTGGGACACGCCATTTCGCACGGAAAACGAGAATTGGATGCTGGACGGGTGACCGCTATCATGGAGCTGCCTCGTCCTCGCTCGCAACGGCAATTGCTGCGCTTTCTAGGTATGACGGGATATTGCCGCACTTGGATACTTGATTTTGCGCTGCTGGCTAAGCCACTTTACGAGGCGACCAAATCAAATGCCTCGGACGAACTGGTATGGACGGAGGAATTGAGGCGATGTTTTGACGGGCTGAAACAGGCGTTGGTCACGGCACCGTCATTAGGACTCCCGGATTATGCGAAACCATTTACCCTTTACACTCACGCCGTGGGAGGTTTCGCCCAGTCAGTTTTGACACAGACCCATGGGGATAAGGAGCGGCCGGTGGCCTACTTTAGTAAAAAGTTAGACCCGGTCGAACGAGGGTTTCCGGTGTGCCTGCAAGCCGTGGCAGCGGCCAGGTACGCAGTAGAAAGAACAGCGGACATCGTTATGGGACACCCAGTAATGCTACGGGTACCGCATTGCGTCACTTCGCTGTTGTTACAGCGAAGCACACAGCATTTGTCTAACACTAGATTAATGCAATATGAATCCGCACTGATCACTGCAGCCAACATCACGATCGAACGTTGCACGACACTCAACCCAGCCTCACTGATGCCCACCCCAGAGGAGGGCGAACCCCATGTGTGCGCCGACGTTGTACAGTTAGTCTCCACGGTGCGATCGGATTTAAAGGACAATCCTTTGGAATATCCCGACTGTACGTATTATGTCGATGGATCAGCTAGGCGCGCATGGGACGGGTCCCTGTTGTCCGGGTACGCCGTGTGCTCGGATAGCGAAACGGTAGAAAGCGGGCATCTTCCACCTACATTTTCCGCACAGCAGGCGGAGCTGTGCGCCTTGACCAGAGCATGCAGCTTGGCGGAAGGCCTTGCCGTCAACATTTACACAGATTCGGCCTACGCTCACGGCGTAGTCCACGATAAAGGGGCCATCTGGAAGATGAGAGGTTTTCTCACATCTGCCGGTTCAGTAATAAAGAATGGCGCGTTAGTAGAAGGGCTCCTCCGAAGTATTTTACTTCCCCGCGCTATTGCGGTAATTAAATGTCGTGGCCACCAAAGGGCGGACACTGACGTTGCCCGGGGCAATGCAAGGGCGGACGAGGCGGCAGGAAAGGCCGCCAACCAACAGATAGAACGCAATATGCCGATGGTGACACGAGCACAGAAGACATCCGCACAGATTGCTGATATACCGACTGCGGGACCACCCGCCACACCAACTAAGGAAGATATCATAAATTTGCAGAACGCTGCACCGACGGCCGAACACGAGGACTGGCTCAAACGAGGGGCAACACGCCTTGGGCCAGGAGAAATATGGACCCTCGAGGGGAAACCTATAGCACCCCAGGCCTTACTGCCTTGGCTGGCACGCATGGCTCATCAGAATGGTCATGTGTGCCAGAGGGGGGTGATGGGACAGATCAACTACACTTGGGCAGCGCCAGGACTGTCACGGATTGTATCCGAAGTGTGCCGATCGTGTGTGGTCTGCCAGCAACACAATAGAGGGGCGCCACCGAGACATGCACATGACGGGGGACGGCCCCCGCCTAGTGGGCCGTTCGCAACTATCGAGTTCGATTTTACAGAATTGGAACCAAGCATGTCGTTTCGCTATGTGTTGGTAATCGTAGATACGTTCACCAAATGGGTCGAAGCATACCCATGCGTCAAGTCCGATGCTCCGACAGTAGCGAAGCGCCTCGTGCGGGATTTTATGTGCAGATTTGGCATCCCCCAGATAATTTCGTCAGATCAAGGGGGCCATTTCACGGCGCAGGTGGTCAAGGGCATCCTGAAGGCGTTGGGCGTTAAACAGTCCTTCCATTGCGTTTACCACCCACAGTCCTCGGGACTTGTGGAACGAACGAATAAGACTTTAAAGAATAAACTAGCGAAACTTTGCGCAGACACAGGCTTGAGGTGGCCAGAGGCTCTTCCGCTTGCATTAATGAGCATCCGTTCCACCCCGGGTCGCACTACGGGCCTTTCCCCCCACGAAATATTAATGGGACGACCTATGAGCTTGCCCGTTTCAGCACCAACGGACATGTCCACCCTTGCTTTGCCAGTAATGGATGACATGCTTTTGAGATTTTGCATAGGCTTGTCCAATGTGGCACGCAGCATCCATGCTCGAGTACGAGAGGCGCTGCCTGAACCAATAGGCCACGCCATCCACGACTTCCAAGCCGGCGACTGGGTGCTCGTAAAGCACTTCACCCGCAAGGCTGCTTTGGAGCCACGGTGGAAGGGACCATTCCAGGTGCTACTGGTCACACCAACGGCAGTCTTCTGCGAGGGTAAACCTTCGTGGATCCACGCCACCCATTGTAAGTTGTCCATCCCCGCACCACAAGCTACACAAGACACCGCACCTCACATTGTCGAAGACAATGCACCGTCTAGGCCACTACAGTCTCCTAAGGGCGGCGATGACGGTCATGATGATGGGAATTCTGGGTAGCTGCCGCAAACCCCCTGCCAAGGATAGGCTCTTGCACTTTGAGCTATCGAGAAAGGACCTCCCCAAGTACCCAGGACCCGACAACTATTCAGCATTTCCCCTCTACCCCGTCAAGTATATAACGGCTCGCTGGGGAGACAAAATAGCGGTGAATTGCTGTAACTTGGAAACAAGCTTTAAGTGGTTATCTGTAAGATGGGTGGAAGCTGTAGTGGTACACAATAAGACACCACAGGCACGCATGACAAGACCACGCCTAGTCCTGACTAAGGTTAGGAAAGTGGAAAATGGAACATACACTGGGGACATAAGCAGTCGATATGCCCCAGGATATCGATGGGGCAAGGGCATTGAAAATACTACCATCTTATTGCATTATACCCCCATTGGCCCGGATACAACAATGATACTCGAATGTGGAATATGGCCCCCTCGCACGATAATCCCAAATGGAACTGCACCCTACTTCCGACCTAGTTGCGCCGCTTACGTTATTAAAACTCCGCCTGCCCAGAAAGTAAGAAGGAAGCCAGAGGAGAACACATACTGGAAGGTCGCACGGCACATGGCCACATTACAGAATAGGATGCGGTGTTGGATGTGTATGCACCTTCCCCGCACCAGCACCGCAGGAATACCAATGGTAGTGTTACCCCTATCACTCAATGATTTGTGCTCAAAGCCACTAGACACCAAATGCCTTAGTACAACCCTGACAAGCCAAGATTCTGACGGAACCGCGTGTAAACGAGTTTTCCAATATTCTCCCCCCATCCAGCCCCGACACTTTGAGGAATGTCCGGCGCCGGTTTGGGTTAAGCCGGCTAAGGGGGCCCTCTGCTTAGAAGGAAAAGGCCAAATAACGGTAGGCAAATCCGTGTGTATAGATACCCTTCTCGCGGACCCTAGGGAAGGGAAACACATGCTGTTAGTAAATGTTACAAGTTCGCCCTTACATAACCTCACACACCTCCAGTTGGCATGGGAAGGGGAAAACGGGACAAATACTGTCCCAGACCGTCGCGCTTGCATGATCACCCATTTAGTGGCTCCACACGGGACCATGTTTGTATGCGGGAACAAAGCTTACCCGTATTTACCTGATAATTGGGGAGGAATTTGCTATTTAGGATCAGTTTTCCCAGAGATGGAAATGCGACAACATTTGCATAATACCCCTGCACTCATAAGGACACAACGAAGCACCTATTGGCACGACGACGGCACCACCACCTTACACGGCGCTGATTGGGAGAAAGCCGTTAGTTTCTTCTTCCCATGGGCTGGGACGGTCATGAGCAGTTACCGCATTGACAAGATTGCGTTAATTTTAGAAAGTGTGGCCAACGCCACCGCTACAGCACATGACGAAATGTTGGACACGGTTGTCCACCTGCGTACAATGGTTATGCAAAATAGGGTTGCGTTAGATATGCTACTGGCAGAACGAGGAGGGGTATGTGGGATAATTGAGGGTAGATGTTGTACTTTTATTCCTGACCCTTCACAGGGGGTCAGTGCTGCTATTATACGGTTAAGGGAAAGCGCTCATATATTGACAAGGGATCGAATGGATCGGGAAGCCTCCCACCAGTGGCTTACTGACTGGTTCAAGGGATGGACAGGTACGATAGTAAAGTGGGTATTGACCGCCTTGGCAATAGTCCTTGGAATCGTGGTTTGTTGTGTGATAATCAAGGCTTTAGTCCTTGCGTGTGTGAGAAAGTTTTCCACAGGATGGACACTGAAGACGACAACAGAAAAGGCCATGGTGGTGATCGATAAGCTGATCGCGGGTCCAGATGACACACCAGCTGTCGACGCAACTGCCGATCGCGGATCCTGGAACGACGACCTGAACGAGTCCCTGGGCCGCGACAATGAGATCTCCGCTTCCGAAGATTGTTCTTCCATTGTTGATATTACTGATAATAATGTTGATTACACATTTGCGGACCTCGAAGCATTCCAGGCTGCCAGGAGGCCGATTACTCTGGGCCCCAACGCGTCGCATGCAGACGTCAACGAGTTCCTAAGGGACTCCTCTCATTTCTTCTCGATGTGTACGGCTATGACTGTTGCTGGCCGCCGACGCCGCAAGCCTACGCCACCTGAGAATAATGTTACTGATGATGTTACCGGTGATGATGGGGGCCACATGCAAGGGCCCCCGACTGATGTTTATGTTTCAATGCAGGCTTTGCCTCTTTATGTTTCACGAGCTCACCTTTATGTCTCACAAGCTCACAGCGAGTCAAACGCCACTGACCCAGTCCGGGATTTGGACCCAGCTGCTAACCCAAGCCCGGATGGAGAGGAACTCGATCGTGGAGATACTCTGAGTTCCGAGTCCGATTGTTTTGGAGATTCGTCTGTGGATAACAGCGATGCAAGCAGCATCGCCTCGGACGATCTCGACTTTGACCCAAAGGAAGTCGCTCTCCCTCCTTTGGATCGTTATGCTTTATTTTATGGCCATAGGTTTGAGCCACCTGATACTGACGATGTTGTGTCTTCCCCAGATCACCAGCATGTAAGAGACCTCATGAACATGAATATCGATTGAGCGCTGAAGATCTCCAAGGATTTCACCTGGGGAAGCCTGGGCGAGCTCCAGTCGGGGGGGAGTCCGGCCGCACCTCTGTGGGCAAAGGGTGGGTCGGAGATCTTCCTGGGTGTGGACCCCGGTGGAACCAGAGGTCTTCGTTGGGGATCTGACACGCTATTCGATCTTCATGCCTCTACGGTCTCACCTCATACACCCATCTACACCTGACTTACATCATACACCCACAAACACCCACTTACACCCACACGCCCACGGATCTTCCTGCTGAGTGCGATGTGCGGTACTGGGTACGGGACATGCTCACTGGGCTGCATCCGCGTGGTACGTTTAGTGAACCTTTTACACTGTCTGTCTCACCTCTCTTTGAGGATTTTTATGCCATTTGTTCACTCCGCTTTTACGAACTTACATCGCATACTCACATACAGACGCGAATCATCCTACTGGGTACTGTGTGGTGCTTTGTGTACGGGACATGCTCACCGGCTGCCTTCGCGTGATATGTTGAATGACTTTTCTGATTTGATTTGTTTCTGCTTTGTTTTGAAATAAAGGCCTTTGATTGGCTCGTAGATAACTTTGTATCTTAGATCCAAAAGGGCGGTATGTAGGGAGCTATTATGCCCCTCCCCCTTTGTATATCCTTGCTGCTTTACCAATTACCAAGTATAACCAATTATATGGTTTGTTTGACTGATGGCTGTACTCTTTTATAATACTTAGTTCTTTCTTGTGCATTGAGGATGTGTAATATCCTAATAAGGAGTTCTGTTCTGTATGCTCTTGGCCTGTGTGGGCACAATCTCTTAGTTCTCCTTCCTAGCCTTGGCTACAGTTGTTATCTCTCCAGCCTCCCTCATGACTTTTCCAATATCCTGTAGGTTGACACTTTTATGAGTATCCCCTCCCTTTGTTCTTTCCCAACCAAGATTTCTATACAGAAAGTTGTAAACATGTTGCCACATATGGCTGACCATCTCCTTATCTGAGTTAACCTATGAGTGGCCTTGGATGAGCTTCCTCTAACTAACTGAACAACAGGATGGGACTATGGTGGGAGGACCAATGAGCCCATTCTGTCTCTGTATCTTGTGAGCTAACCCCACCCCTGATCTTCCTTATATAAAGCAAGGTTTAATTGAATTATTTCAGAGCATCTTGTTGTAGTGTTGGTCATTTCTTGTGAGTTTCAATGCAACTTCTTGCTGTCCTCAAGCTTGTGTAATCGAGTTCTAATAAATATATCCGTTGCTCCTTTCCTCTGAGTCTTCTGAGTCCCAAGTTCTAAGTCTCAATCCGACATACACACATACATATACATATATATATATATATATATATATATATATATATATATACACACATACATATACATATATATACATACATATATATACACACATACATATACATATATATACATACATATATATATATATATATATATATATATATATGTATATATATATATATATATATATATATATATATATATATATATATATATATATATATATATACACATATATATATATATATATATATATATATATATATATATATATATATATATATATATATATATATATATATATATATATATATATATATTGTTGTGGTTTTGTAAATAAAGGCAACCCCCCTATAGTTAGTTGCACCACAACATGTAGCCTCGCTTAGTTAGTTCTTTCTTATTAAATGTGAAGTATAGTCTCCTTCCCAGTGTTAGTATGCATTGAGGCAGGTAGAGTAAGGGTAGGCCTGAGGGCGCTTGTCTGAGAAACGTAAGTAAGGTTGTTAAGGTTCTCCTCTGTGTCCCTTTTCTATCACCATTGTACATTCGTGAATAAATCCTGTGGTTTGTTTCCAACTTGGCCGTTTTCGTCCCTTCACCATTGGCCTCGCATTGCATGAGTTAAAACGGCTCGATCGGGTTCATAGTGTTTAACGGCACGAGTTACACGACACACAAACCGCTCGGGCGTACCATACCCGCGTGACTCGTGTGAGGTTCAGCCCCCATTCTCGTGGCGGTGTGTGTCGAAGGTACTCGGGTTGTGACCGGAAACCCTTCCACGCGTTAGCTGTGGGTTCGGCGGCTGGAATTGCCCAGCAATCCGTCCTCCATGGGTATAGCGTGGGGGCGGCCTCGTGGACTCGAAGCTCGAGGGGGAGCAGGGCTAAACCCCCCTTCAGTACGTCGACGAGCTCGAGATCCGCAATATATATATATATATATATATATATATATATATATATATATATATATATATATATATATATATATATATATATATATATATATATATATATATATATATATATATATTGTAACGGATTTGGGAAGCCCTGCACCTGGTGTAATTGTTGTAAGTATCACCCTCTGTAAATAATAATTCTTTGTAACTACCTCCATCCATTGGTAAGATCAAAGGCCGTCCCCTAGTTAGTCCATCGCACGACGTAGCAAATCATAGGACTTCTCTATAGTTATATCGTTATTCTGTGTTTCAGGTAAGGCTATGTTTCCCATAGTTGAATCTGCGTTGCATTAAACAAATAAGATAGGATCCCTTACGATCTCCCCATGGCCTCCTAAAAGTGCCAGTAAGGCAGCGTTCGCTGCCCTTTGGCTGAGGCTCGTTGATTGCCCCAAGACGCCATTGCCCATGTGCTCCATCTCGTAGAAGAAGGGGGAGGAGCTACCAGAAGCACAGGCGTGGCCCCACCTCATCACCAAAGGTGGGGTCAACCAGCCCTTACGACCAACCAGGAATCAGTGGGTTTGGCTTGAGAGGGCGGAGAGAGAAACATCTGGCAGGTTCGCGAAGGTTCCAAGGGCGGGGTTATAAAACCCGTTGCGCGGAGCCCCCACCAGCGTTCTGTGGAGGGAGGTGCTTGAGCAGTTCTGTGGAGGGAGGCGCTTGACGAGTTCGGTGGAGAGAGACGCATGACCAAGCGAGTTCGGTGGAGACGAGTTCGGTGGAGAGAGCGAATGAGAATCGGCGCAAGGCGAATGAGAATCGGCACGCCCTGCTCGCGATACCAACCAGCACTCTGAACAAGAACAAGTGCGTGCACGCGGACCTCGACGTCATGCCGCGATTCCCCGGACTTCCCTGCTGCCCGCTCTTTGGACCGTCTGCCCTTCTCATCCTTCCAGCCATTCATTCCTGCCTGCAATTCCCCATTCATGTAAGTGAGTTTGTCTTGTTTTGTCTTGTCCCTGGGAATAAGTTAAGCCTGTATAGTTAAGAATTGCACTGTGTCTTCTTCTTCTTCTGTAAATTACTTTCGTTTCTTTCCTACTCCTTTGGTTTCTTTGGTTGTGTAAATAATAATAATAATAATATTAATGCATTTATTTTATATAGCGCTTTTCAGGAAGCCCAAAGACGCTTTGACAGAGTGCAAAACATAATGTATAACAAAACATAAAAACAATTGCAAAAAGACAATAGTAATAAATACCTGTTCCTCCTTACTTTCGTTTCTTTCTCGTCTGATCGCTTTCGTGATTTCTTGATTGAGTACCTGTGGCACGATTTTGGCAGAACCGCTTTACAATCGGGTTAGTCTTTGCTAACGGCTCGGATTCCGGACTGCTAAACCGCTCGGCAAAATACCATCTTGTCTGGGATTCGAGCGGGGCCACCCACCTGCTTTGTGGAGGGATTGGCGGAGGTGTCTGGGAATCCCTTGACCAATCACCTTGGCCAATCCTATCCCACAAAGGAACAGGGTGGGTCCAGGAATGGAGAAGGCCAGCTTAACAACAAGGGGATTAAACCCCCTCGGTAAGGGGAGTGCCGTCGCCAGATTCCGTAACAATTGGTGTCCGGGAGTGGGATTTGAGGCCCGAACCAAATTTTTTTTTAAAACATCCAAAAAATTTGGTCAAAATTACGAGTGGCCGAAATTTTGTTGACATCCAAATTAAATCGTGCCATGGATGATCAAGGCGATCGGATGCCGGTGGGGGTAGAAGAAGAGGGTTTGGAGGTAACCCAGGACCCCAGGGAGGAATTGGGAGAGAGGGAGGAGGAAGGCAGAGAAGGTGAGGTCGTGGGGGTTGCAGGCACACGAAATGGCGGCCTCCCGTACGTGACGGCGATAGCCGGGCCTGCAGTGCCAATGGACTGGGGCCTTTTGATGGTGCATTTCGGTGCCTCTCTGATGGGTGACAGTAAGGGATTCGATCCAATGATGGCTACCCGGGGGATAGACATGGAAAAAGTGAGGCACGAAGCAAGGTACAACCCGGAGGGATTTCAGGAGCAAACGAACGCCACGGCGAAAAGAGTACAGTAAGACATTGACCGCAGATCGGGCAAAAAGGTTGCGGGGGTACGCGACGAGGTAACGCGAGTCGAGGAGCACAGGTTGAGCGAGTCGGAGCAAGGCACAGGTAACTGGACCGGGGTAGAGATCGCGACCCGGGGTATGGAAAAGCCAGCGACCGCCGAGGTAGAAAAGGAAATTTTAATAAAGCCAGTGGTCGTCGAGGAGAAAGAAATTAACGAATTAATTATAGCGGAAATTGGAATGAAAGAGACGCCGGACTTAGAAAACCACTCGTTGGAGGAAATATGGATAATGTGCAAAGTCCGTGCTCACATCACGATGCTGTGCTTAATAACCCCAATAAAGATTTGCAGGTGTTGGAGCGAGGAGGAAGGAGGATCCCCCAGGTGAGTCGGCCTGTATATTGTGCGGGGAGATTTTGCAGAAGGATGTTTGGCGCAAAGGAAGGGGAGATGGGATTTTTGCGCGCTTGGGATCGAGAAAGCACCCGGGGGTTGGTGGAGAGTCCCTTGTGAGTGGTGTGAGTGGAAATGGTGCATTTGCGAGGAAAAAGTGTGCGTCGGAGAGTGAGTGTGTGACAGAGTATGGGAGTAATACCGAGTGCGAGCGAGAATGCACGTCGGAGTGTAAATGTGATGAGAGTGACACGGAGAGTGAGTTGGTGGTGGCGCGGGTGCGGAAGAGCACATCGGAGCGCGTGAGTGGGTGGATGAAAGAGTGCACGCCGTGGTGGTTACGGAGTACGTAACAGGAGAGTGTGCGCAAGAAGGTGCGCGAGAGGTGTGGTGTGTAACAGGAGAGTGTGCGCAAGAGTTGGCGCGAGAGTGTGCGGGGATTATTGGGTGTGCAGAAGAGTGCACACCCGTGGTGAGTGTTACGGAGGACGTAACGGAGGAGAGGTGTGGAACGGAGTGTGTGAACGATGAGTGTGCGCAAGAGGATGCGCAAGCGGAGTGGTGTGTAACAGGGTGTGCGAATGGTGGAATGGGTGCGCAGGAAGGTGCGCGAGAAGGGTGTGCAACAGAGGAGTGCATGATAACAGAGTGTGCTGTCGAAAGTGAGGATGAGTGCACAAGAGTATGTGAGTGTTATGAGTAGAGACCTGAGTTTGTGCGAGGGGAGAAAGCATGAGCGAGTGCGGTGACAAAGTGTGTGGGATATACGAGCGGCGTTGGAGCGCCGGGTTTGGTGAATTTAAAAAGGAATGCGTGGTGTGAGCATGCAAGCGAAGCGTCGACGTTAAACGGGACAGCGTTCAGACCGACGTATAACCGACGTGAGCCCTCGGTCCGTGCCGGGCTGTGGGTACTGCGGGGGCCGGCAGGGATCGGTGCTGCGTCGCTCCTCTTCGGAGCGTCGTGCACGATTCAGGCCTGGCCCCACCCCGCACGGTCGAGTCCGGGCCTTGCCGGGCAAGGCGACTGGCCCGGTTCGAGGGCAGGTAGGAGGGACCAGAACGGGCGCCCCCTTCTGGTGGCGGCGTTCCACCCAGGCAAGGTTGGCCCATCGCGCTTGGGAGCGAGAGGCCCTGCGTAGGGATGGCGCTTTAAACCTCGGCCCAACCAAACCTCCTCCCCTGAACCGAATGCCGGACGGACCCAACCTGCAGGAAACAAACCACCTGCATTCATTGCTCGGCTTGGCGAAGCCGAGCTTTGAGCATGTAACGATGTACCGAGGCTCAGAATAATGGATGAGTAGGGATAGGGAATATGATTAGCAGTGAAATTTGATTGGCAAAATTTGATGGGTGAATTGATTGACGCAATGGGCAAAATTTGATTGGCGATGGTGATGTAGAGGAATGGGAACTCTGCCATCCCTCACATCCACCGGGGCACATGAGCATTAGTTATGGGGTTTTGGCAGTGCAAGCTCGCCGAGGGAGGGTTTGGATAATGGATTAGGGATCTAGAGAATTGACCATCGGTGACATGAGAATTAAGTAGCGACATGTACCTGTAGAGGGGACGTAGAATAGGTTAGATGGATTATAATGACGAGGGAGCGCAATAACATAAGGGGCGACTGGGAAGCGCGAGTTTTAGAAGGGCACCAGGTAGATCAGATGATGCTGTGTGTGTGTGTGTTGAAAGGGTATGGAGCAGCGTATTGTGAAAAGTGTGAGGTGATTGTGAGTTGTATTGAGCGTGAAAGTGTATGGAGCAGTGTATGAGTGAATAATTGTGATTGTGCATTGTATTGAGTGAATGAAGAAGCCTGGGAGGAAAGGGGGGGGTGCATGAGCCACCAGGTGTGTGTGAGCACAGGTGTGCAAGTGAAGCACAGGTGTGCAGAGAATGGTTGGATGAAATGAATGGTCTGGGATACATGGAGTATGGAATGGATGGTGTGGAGTGAGTATGGTGGAAGACGTGGAGTGGAGTGGTTGGTGCGAAGGGAGTGGATGGGGAAGATGGGCCCCCATCACGAATACCCGGGGAGGGTAGTTTAAGAGTTAGGTAGAGGGTATAGGTAAATTGTGGTTGGATATTGGCATCTGTGGTGCGTGTGGAAGAATGGTGTTTGGATGGGTGCATTAGTGACGTGGAAATGGCTGGGCATGTGGCCTGTTAGAGGTATGGTTGGTTGAGCGCTCCGCCACTGTTAGTCCGTCGGCCAGGTGAGGCCACAGGTAGGCTCTGGGAGCCAGTTAGAGTTCAATGGGGCGCGAGGATCCAGAGGAAGGACCCGGGTAGCCCAGTGCCAGAGAGGGCACCGAGGGGGTAAGCGCCAGGGAGGGCCTTCCCCAGGTAGGTTAGTGAGGGGCAGGTAAGCTCGGGTGGCAACTTCAGTGGCGGAGGCGCACAGGTAGGTAGACCTGTTAGGGGAGCCACACGACTCAGCCCAGAAATTGCGCGAAGGCACAGGGAGTTGAATCGGGGGAGTGAGACCACAAATTGGTGAGCACCACAGTTTGGGCAATAGGAGTTTGGTTTTTAGAACCGCATAGAGTAAGATGGCCAATGGTTTGGCAGGGAAAGACCCCGGGTAGTGTAAAGTGTGTTAATGTCATTTAGGAAGTAATTAGGATTAAGAATCTCCTCGCACCATCTACATCCACTCACCTGAGGTGATGACGCAACTCCACACCATGCAGATGTTTTGGAAATGTGAGACGCATCATGACGTGGGTGAGACATTGTGCTGGTTGTTCCATCTCTTCCTCCTTAAGAGGAATTGATGAGGAATTTGAGTGATGGCAAATTTGGTTTAGAGGGATTGGTAACAAATTTGGTATTAGGGGAGATATGGGGAAGACGTGATGATAGTGACGAATTTGTAATTTGTAAATTGTTTTGTAAATACGGGGTAAGGGGCGAGGGTAGAGTAGGTGACAGGTGGGGTGGCGTACGTTAGGGACAAGCTTTCTCCGCTCGCTCTCCGTGCGCACCTCACTCTGCATTGCCTTGATTGATGTGTACCCTTGTGCCCTCGCCCTCGCTGATTCTGCTTTGTCGTCCTCCCCCCCCCCCCCCCCCCATTAAATTGAAGTGATTCTGATTACTTCAGAATAAAATCAGCTGTTTCTGTAGGTTTCCTCTGCTGGGTAGTGCATTTCACAGCAAAGACTCAACAATAAGCACAAAGGAGCTTTCGAAAGATCTCTGGGACAAAGTTGTGGAAAGGCACAGATCAGCGGATGGGTATAAAAAATATTTTAAAGCCTGTGAATATCCCTTGGAGCACAGTCAAAACAATCATTAAAAAGTGGAAGGCGTATGGTACCACCAAAACCGTGCCTGGATTAGGCCGTCCCTCCAAACTGGATGACCAAGCAAGGAGGAGACTGATCAGAGAGGCCACCAAGAGGCCATTGACAACTTTGAAAGAGCTACAGGCCTCTATGGCAAAGACTGGTCACTGTGTGCACGTGACAACAATATCCCAAGCACTCCACAAGTCTGGCCTGCATGGTAGGGTGGTAAGAAGGAAGCCATTACTCAAAAAAGCCCAACTTGAGTCTTGTTTGAGGTATGCAAAAAACCACTCCAGAGATTCTTAAGCCAAATGGAAAAAACGTTTTGTGGTCTGACGAAATCAAGATGGAATTTTTTGACCGAAGTGCAAAACGTTACATTTGGCGCAAACACAACACAGCACATCACCCTAAGGACACCATCCCTACTGTGAAACATGGTGGTGGCAGCATCATGTTATGGGGATGTTTCTCATCAGCAGGGTCTGAGGCACTTGTCAGAATAGAAGTGAAAATGGATGGAGCAAAATACAGAACAATCCTAGAGGAAAACCCGCTGCCCTCTGCAAGAAAACTGAAATTGGGATGAAAGTTCACTTTTCAGCATGACAAGACCCGAAGCACACAGCCAAATATTGCCCAATCAAAGTGTGAAAAGTTAGAAGAGACCGATCCCAACAGACTCACACCTGTAATTTCTGTCAAAGGTGCTTCCACCAAGTATTAACTCAGGTGGGTGGACACTTAACCAACCAAATATTCTAGTTTTGTATTTGTAATTAATATTCTGAAATTTGAAGAATTTGTTTTTTTCACTTGAAAGTTGTGGTTTACGATGTGTAAATAAAGGTGGAAAAAGTCAGATTTAATGCAATTTAATTCAAGGCTATAAGTCAACAAAAGGTGAAAATTTTGAAGGGGTTGTGGACTTTCTATAGGCACTCTACAATCATACATACAGATAGACAGACAAACACTGTTCTAGATGGCATTGCCCCAAGGGCTATGCCATAAAAATTAAGCTCCACCACTTATCGAAGGAGTTTTAAGGTGCAACTCACTTGGTCAACCAACAAGGAAAACATGAAGATCAAGGAGCTTTCCAAAGAAGTCAGACATAAAGTGGTGGAGAAGCACCATTCAGGAGAGGGTTAAAGAAGATTTCAAAGTCACTCATTATCCCTTTGAGTTGGTGAAATCCATCATTAAGAAGTGGAAGATGGATCATACCACCCAGACTCTACCCAAGTCAGGTCACCCATCCAAACTCAGCAACTGGGCAAGCAGGAAACTGGTTCGGGATGTCACTGTAAATCCAACAATGACTTTTAACTATCTGCAAGGCTCTTTGTCAGATATTGGTTCAGTGCTCATCAATCAGCAATATTCCAATACCTTCACAAAGTTAGCCTCTAAGGACAGTTGGCAAGAAAGAAGCTATTGCTAAGAAAGATGTATCTAAAAGCTCATATGGAGTTTGCGAAAAAGCATCTTAATGATACTGCAAGAATTTGGAGAAAAGTTTTTGTGGTCAAACGAGACAAAGATTGAACGTTTTTGTCTAAATTTAAAGTGGTATGTCTAGCAAGCCTAACCCTGCACATCACCTTGTCAATATCATCTCTACTGTCAAGTATGGTGGTAGCAGCATCATGTTATGGGGCTGATTTTCATCAGCAGGAACTGGCAAGCTTAGTCAGGATAGAAGGGACAATGTATGGTGCAAAGTACAAGAGAATCCGTCATGAAAACCTGCCGAGTCAGCCATGAATCTGACGCTGGGTAGGAGATTCAAATTTCAGCAGGACAATGTTCCAAAGCACCAAGCTAAAGCCACACTGGAGTGCACCATTCTGTTAGACTTATGGAAAGATACAAGAAGATAATTCTAGATATTAAATAGAATTAGTAATGCCTGTTCCATCTGGGAACCTAGCACACATGCAGAATTGGTGGAGATTGGCCCAGCTGTACAGGCAAATGTCGTAAGTTGTCTACCCGGTGAGTCGTAAGTCGAGGAGAGGGGGGATATTGTGAATATCATGTTCGTCAAACTGTTTGAACACCCCTCGCACAATGGATTCGCACGATCATTGAGTAGCTCAATTCGTGAAACTGTGGGATGGTACATGATGAGATGACAGCTTGGAGAAGAATGATTTTGTGACATGGTCAGAAGCCTAATGCATGGGCTGCTATTTGGGGAGTGCAGGAATTCATTTCCTGGACTTTAATGGATGCAACATCAGAACTAGAGAAGCTCTAGAATAGTGGAAAGTCAGTCTCAACTCTGGCATCACATCCAATTGCTTTATTTTCCATGAGAAACTGAGCAGATTAAATCAAAGAAAGCCCAGGGAACCAGCCAAGTTGCAACTCAGCTGGAAAGAGGCTTTCCCCAAGACAGCTTGTGTGTGGTACAAGGCCAAATAGTTCAAGAGATTTCAACCTTGCCTGGGGCTAAACGCAGAAATACAATAGAAAGGCTTGACTGGCCTTGACTTTGTGTACAAAAAAAAGGAAATTTTGACAGAAAAGCTTTCTGGAAAAAAAAAAATCACAGTAAAACTTCTGTGAGATGATTCATGATAACCTCCAATTATTGGTGTGCAACAGCAGTAAGTTACATGATGACATTTTTGCACGATGCAACATATCGCAACATATATTCATATATCTAATCAATATGCCAATTAAATAGACGAGCAGTATTTCATTGTTTGGTCACGTGAAAACAAAGGTCCAGAGCGACAGGGCAGTTTTGATATCATATGATAATGTTTTCTCATCACAACCACACAGGTAATGAATGAAAATTGCAGGGAGTATTAAAGTAATCATTTCAATTGGGTTAAATTGTTTGCTAGTATGGAAAAAAAAAAGATGTAATTTGTTTAAGTTGTCAATTTTTAGTGTACATTTATTTAAGTTGTACCCAATACTATTTTAAAGTGTCAATATGTTATGTCAATATGTCAATTTTTAATACTAGCAACAGTACCCGCCCTATGGGCGGGGCTTCAATTGGGAAGCCTAAATGAAAAGGCAAAATATCAGAAATTGAAGGTTTTTTTTATTTTAAACGATTCATATCAACATCCGTTGAATAATATCACAGGCAAATCATCAAAATCTAAACAGTATCTTTAGAATTTCAATAAAAGCCACATCACTGTTCATATCGGTAAATATTATTCCATCGTGTTTCAAATCGTGATCGATACACTATGATCGTGATGATCGTGATTGTGAATCGTGATCGATAATCGTGTTCACAATCGCTATGTCGTATGTACTCCCGATACGTGTACCAAATTCCCGATACGTGTAACTGTACCAAATCAACAGTTAAAAGGATTTTGAGCCGATAGGTGTTACAGCCTTGGCAAGATCGATGGAGACAGCGATCTGTTAGCGATCGATGGAGACATCTTGCTTTCCTGGGTGCCGCACAAACGGCTGCACCGATCGCGTGGCACCCGGGAAAGCATCATCGTCACAATGAGAACAATGAACGTTATGCGAACGCGAATGTTATGCGGGAGTCCAAACCTGAGAATGCTGGAGACTAAAGCTGAAATTGGGAAAACTAAATAGCCTATTTTACTCCTGGAGATCCCAGGATTATCCACCCAAAATATCTTTGCGATCGGTTCAGCACTTTTTACGGTACCTTTGAACAGACAGACAGACAGACGGATGGACATTTGGTGAATTTTAGTAAGATTGTATAACTCATAAAATTTCAATTCAAAGGAAACAAGGAGAAAAAGACATAAAATATAATAGCCCCTGTGATTTTAGTTATTTTGCTGTATGGAGTTGAACGTTGCCAGTCAGCCATATTTGGTCGAATTACAAAACAAAATCTTCTGCATATGTAAACTCTCAAGTATTGTCTTTGTGCCAAGTTTGAACAAAATCGGTCCATGCATGTTTCAGAAATGGTTGGGGACACGTTCAAGAAACAAAATGGCCGCCAGTCTGCCATCTTGGATCTGATATTGAAAGAAAATTACTTGCATATGTAAGCTATCATTCATTATCTGTGTGCAAACTTTTAATAAGATCGGTAAATGTAAATCCAATAAATGGTTGGGGACACGTTCAATAAACAAAATGGCCGCCAGTCGGCCATCTTGGATTTGATATTGAAAGAAAATTAATTGCATATGTAAGCTATCATTCGTTATCTGTGTGCCAGATTTGAATAAGATCGGTAAATGCAAATCCAAGAAATGGTTGAGAACGTGTTCAACATCAGGGTTTTTTTTATACAACTAAAATGGCTGCCAGTCGGCCATCCTTGATTGCATCATGAAACAAAATGAGGTGCATATGTATCCCATCACGGATTGTCTTTCTGCCAAGTATGAACAAAATCGGTCCATACATGTCTGGGATGTGGTTGCGGACGCACAGACGGACGGACAGGCGAATGGACGGACGAGACCGAATCCATAAGCCCCCCATTTCGGACTAAGTCCAATGGGGGCTAATGCCGGAAATTCCTCGGTTACTATTCAGCACTAAGCATATATTTCAATAATTACCACGCACACACATTGAAAAAAAATTGATATTCTTAATGCATTAAGTTAACGTTTAAAGGATGTTGTAAATAATGAAATTCTCAAATCACCAAAATTACTGGCCTTTCAACTTGATGTATGAATGCTAAACGAAGCCTTTTGTGCATGCGTTGTTTGTGTTTATAGTGACTCGGATGTGTTCGCCGGGCACTTTTAACCTGCCATTGCTAGCACAAAATCTGTAAATCAAATTGTCTTTTAAACATAATTTTCTGAATTTAGATGAAAAGTGGAAATTTCAAAATAGCAAACCATAATTGTTCTGTTCCTAAATGCAAACAGGACTCACGAAAATATAGAAATATGAGAAATATCTGGGAATGAGAGTGTCGGATTTGTACAATTTCCCCTTTGTACAAGCTCGCATCAACCATGGATATAACACACACACACACACACACACACACACACACACACACACACACACACACACACACACACACACACACACACACCCGTTTAGCAGTAGATGCAAAAATCCAATGCAATTAATCTTGTGGCCCCAAAACCAAGTAAACAATATATTTATAACAGCCCTCACAGCTCTGATTGCCACCACACAAACCCAAAACCACCGTTTAGAGGCCATTTTTCCCCGCAAAGCGGGGGTTGGCCTTTTTCGGGGACCGTGGTTGTTGTTGTTTTTTTTTTTTGGTCCCCTTTTTGAAGCAATGTTTTACGGCCGGATGCCCTTCCTGCCGCCAACCCTGTTTGTCGCCTTTTTACGACACACAGGGAATTACCAGTGAACTGGTACTCAATTCGCCGACCTCGGAAGGATGACAGGCTGAGTCAACCCCCCTGGCGTTAATTCAGTGATCGACCGGGATTCGAACCCAGGATCCTTGGTATCCTAAGCTGGCACCCTAGCCGCTAGCCCAACACCAGGGTTTGCCACCACACAGGTAATGAATGAAAAATTGCAGGGAGTATTAAACAATCATTAATAGTAAAAAATAATCATTTTCAATTTACCCTGTGCATTCACAAGCCCCAGATATGTCCTTCTCATTGGTGTTCAGAAGCACCTAATCCAGATAGACAGTCCATTCACTGGCAGCGATCCGTCAGGGGCTTGTGTTGTAAACACGTCCCCTCTGGCCTTGCACGTCCACACATGTCTGGGAGTTTGCAGTCTGAGAACCTCCCCATTCGGTGAGCTGAGAAAATTATCCAAGTCTTTCATTGTGCAGAAGCACAGCCCTTTCTCCCAGGTATTTTCGTCTTCTTTCAGAAGCTTTGTGAGCCATTTTAGGTAACAATCCTTATCTCACTCACACAATATATTTTCTTGTCCCAGCATTCTGGGGTGGATATTGTAATTTTGAAAGCCCTGGATTAACTTTACCTTAACCACAAATCTCTAAATATTTGTATTTATTTTTTTGGGATACAGGATCGAGGCTCGTGAAAGAGCTAACATTTATCACACAAAAAATCAAACAGACACAAAACATAATAAGGGGAGCGGTAGACCAGATGGGGAGAGAAGGGGAAGCACACAAACACAACATTTGAGAGCAGGGACATCGGGAGATCTGTGGGAGGGCTTTGGGGGAGGAGGCGTGGGAAAGGGGGGGAGGGGTGGGAGAAGTATAAAACACAAGGACACTGCAAGGACTTCCAGGAAAGAAGTTGGTATTTCAAAAAAGCGTACTGGGGTGAAATTAGCAGGGGTAGAAAATATCAAGGTTTTGGATGGGGAAAGATAAAAGATGGTGGTGAACAGCTGTTTTAAAGACCTGGAGGGAGGAGTGGGATTGAAGAGAGTGAGGGAGTTTGTTCCAGAGGCGGGAGAAAAGAGGAATGAAGGTGAGCAGAGAGTCTTGATTTTAGCAGTTTAACCATAAGAGGATTGCTGGCAGATCTTGTGTGACCTGTAGGAATATTTGGGGGACAGAGCCCAGAGAGAGCTGGGGGAGCAAGGCCGGAGAGGAGCCGGTAGAAGACAGAAAGACCACCAACCTGCCTGCGGTGAGTAAGTGAAAGGCCCTCGGAGTTAGCTTCATCGTGGGAGATTCCAATGATTCTGAAAGTATATCTCAAGTAATAACTTAAGTAACTTCAAAGTAATTTAGTGATTTTTGGGGGGGGATATAAGATCGTGTAAGAGATTTAATCACATTAATCACAAAAAACACAAAAGGACACATGCAACATATAATAAAGGGAGCAGGAGACAAGATGGGGAGAGAGAGGGAAGCACAAAAGCACAACAGTAGAGAACAGGGACATCGGAAGATCTGTGGGAGGGAGAGGGCTTGGGGGGAGGAGGCATGGGAAGGGGGGTGGAAGAGGTATAAAACACATGGACACTGCTAGGACTTCAAGGAAAGAAGTTGATATTTCAAAAAAGTGGATCTTGGGTGAATTAACGGGGGGAGAAAAGATCAAGATTTTGGATGGGGGAAGATAAGAGATGGTGGTGAACAGCTGTTTTAAAGACCTGGAGGGAGGAGTGAGATTTAAGAGAGTGAGGAAGTTTGTTCCAGAGGTGGGAAAAGAGAGGAATGAAAGAGTGAAGGTGAATACAGAGTCTTGATTTTGGCAGTTTAACCATAAGAGGGTTGCAGTCAGATCTTGTGCATCCTGCAGGAATATTTGGGGGACAAAGCACAGACAGAGCTGGGGGAGCCATTTCAATAAGGTTTCGACCCTTTCAGCCAAGAACCTCTACAAATGATGGGTCCATCACCTCAGAGGTTTGTCCATATCAGTCGGTCGAATATCTTAACTATATCCATAACAGTCAGTCATTCCAATAATTCAATCTCACTTTTTAACACTCTCCCGTACTTTCAAGCTTTACCTATACATCTTTTATTTTCCTTTATAGAGGCTTTCATGTATTATGATACACAAACAAAAGTTCCCATCTCCTGTGGTGATGGGAAAAGTTTAAGTTAATCTATTAAATTAAATTATTTAATGGACTTTAAAAAGGTTAATTATGTTGCAATCTTGGTTTCACTCAGGGCCAAAGCACTGAGCTACTTATACCACCCATCGCTAAATGGTGGTGCACCATCGGGTGACAGAGGTTGGATTTGTCTAAAAAGAGGGCAAATATTTAGCAATTTTTGTGCGTGTATTATGACAAACATTGTGTATTACTCCATTTACGATGGCCGCTTTTCAAAAGTAATTTCAAAAGTGAATGTTGAGCTTTGCCTACATGTGCATCTTTTCAAACGCAGCACAGGAAGTATCTGCCGTAAACGGGAGACAGGAAAGTATGGACAAACACCATGGTTTGCAATATACGTATATGATTAATAATCCTCACCACAAATCTAATTATATAACCATACATACATTACCTCACATTACATGTGAATATATACACTCTTTATATTGCACAATGCGTGCATATTACTTAGCATGTCTATTTGAATATATCCCACATGGTCTACTGTCCACCCACTCCTCCAGTACCCATTGAAAATGATTTAAAACGTATCTTTTTTGAATGCATAATCAGTAATATTTTTCCATTATTGTATTTATTAATATGCATTTGGTCTCATTTTGTGACATTTAAGAATATTCTTTTTAAATCTGCTAACTGTAGCTTCCAGTGTTGGCAAGCACATACAATAGTTATGGGCATTTTAGATATTTTTTGCGATAATATAATGCTCCCGAATCCTTTGAGATGAAAGTGCCTTCGCTTTGTAATATGAATTCATTTGAACATTTCTTTATAGCTGCTGCAGCTCTTTTAATTGCTTCTTGAGCCAATTGAGATTGCTTGTTCGTTTATTTTCAGCTGTTGTGCCACCTGTATGCATCCTCCGGGCTCCGATAAGCTCGCCACATGCACTCATAAAAGGGCGAGTTATTGTGCCTCCTCCAAATATCGTTCACGATGAAGCCAGATTGTTGTGCCATCTCAAATAATTAGTGTAATGAGAGCACATTTTGAAAATAATTTTACATAGTGAACTTCAGTAAATGCGTTTGCTTTCGTTTAATTCAATCCCAGAGTCTGCCATCACCATAAACTACCTTGTGGGCACTTCTTCACTCAATCAATCAATTGAAGTTTCACTGTAGATCTCACTATGTTTCTTCTTTTTTGTATACATGATGAAGGCTCCTGGAAGAGCTAGAAAAAGATAGACATTAGAGAAAAGGGAAAAGATAGAAATGAAAGAAAAGTTTTGAACACTTGTTCAGCAATTTTAAATTTTCACTTAAGGCCAGTGTCTGAATTATTCACTCTCTTGTACAAAACTTAAATTGGGTGCTCCGTTATAAATGCTTTCAATAACTATATTGGAGGGAGGGATGGGTATATATTGCATGAGTGATGGGCTTTATTGATTTAGTATGCAGAATAAAGTTAAATGGAACTTCTGGATTGGGTTGCACTCTGTAAAATACAAACAGGAAGACGTCATGCAGAGCATGATACTTGCAAAATCCACCCTCCCCAAAATAAAAAGTTGCCATGGATACATCAAATTGTCTATTTCATCAAGATTAAAATTGACGATCTAAATCAAAGCTCTGGTCAATCGGATTAAAATTAATGATTTTTCAGATGAAAATTAATGATATTAGAAGTCTGACATTGGGTTGACCTTTTGACCTCAAAAATAGTTGCTTTCCGAATTCAGTGATGCATTATGCAATTGCTGTTTAATTTTCAAGTTAATAGGATGAAAATGGACAATTTTCAGACGAAAATTGATGATTTTAGAAGTTTGACCTTGAGTTGACCTTTGACCTTTTGACCCCAAAATTTTATCAGTTCATCCTTGCATCATATATACCTATACCAAATTTGTTCAAAATCCCATCACTGGTTCACCAGTTGGCACGACAGCATGATTTTTATTTAACATGACCTCTGACCTTTAACCTCATTACCCCAAAATCTAATCAGTTCATCTTTACCTCATTATATATACACTAGCAATACCCACCCTACGGGCGGGGCTTCAATTGTGAGGCCCAAATGAAAAGGTAAAATATCAGAAATTGAAGGCTTTTTATTTTAAACGATTCATATAAACATCCGTTAAATCATATCACACGCAAATCATCAAAATCTAAACAGTATCTTACGATAATTCACCAAATGTCCCACAGTGATCGATACATTATGATCGTGATGATCGTGATCGTGAATCATGATCGATAATTGTGTTCACAATCGCTATGTCGTATGTACTCCCGATACGTGTTTCCTTCAGTTGAAATGGGTTAGAATTCTCCCAAGCAGGGATTCAACCCGTGTCCTTATAAAAGGTCTTTGTCTGAGGTCACCGAGTCCGATCGGTGCAGCTGTGCAGCACCGATCTGTTTGTGCGGCACCCGGGAAAACAACATCGTCACAATGAGAACAATGAACGTTATCCGAACGCGAATGTTATGCGGGAGTCCAAACCTGAGAATGCTGGAGGCTAAAGCTGAAATTGGGAAACTAAATAGCCTATTTTACTCCTGGAGATCCCAGGATTATCCACCCAAAATATCTTTGCGAACGGTTCAGCAGTTTTTACGGTACCTTCGAACAGACAGACAGACAGACAGACGGACGGGCGGACATTTGGTGAATTATAGTAAGATGGACCAAGTTTGACTAAGATATATTCAACCATTCTTAAGTTATTGCGGTAACGAAATAATTGTAACTTAACATGACCTTTGATCTATTGACCCCAAAATCAAATCAGTTTCTCTATGCATCATAATATATAATAATACCAAGTTTGGTGAAAATCCAATGACTGGTTCACAAGTTAGCTCAGTAACAGTATTTTTACCTGACAGTATATCTGAAAGCCTGGTGTTGACTTAGCGGTTTGGGCGCCGGCTTGGGATCCTAGGATCCTGAGTTTGAATCCCGGTCGATCGCCGAATTAAGGCCAGGTGGGGTTGACTCAGCCTGTCATCCTTCCGAGGTCGGCAAATTGAGTACCAGCTTGCTGTGATGAATGATCCCGGAGTGTACCCCAATTTAGAATAGGTACACTGTATCCCTGCGCATTGTAAGAGGCGACTAAGGGTTGGCGTCAGGAAGGGCATCCGGCCATAAAAACATTGCCTCAAACAGGGAACCATGATTGTCATGGGGCCCGCAAGTCTAAGCCAAACAGTTCAATCTTAGTTTCATCAGAACACAGACTCTTGTTGCTCACAGTCTGAGAGTCCTTTAAGTGCTTTTTTGCAAACTCCAAGCGGGCTTTCATGTGTCTTTCACTGAGGAGACACTTCCGTCTGGCCACTCCGCCATAAAGCCCAGATCGGTGGAGTGCTGCAGTGATGGTTGTCCTTCTGGAAGTTTCTCCCATCTCCACACAGGATCTCTGGAGCTCAGCCAGAGTGACCATCGGGTTCTTGGTCACCTCTCTTACCAAGGCCCTTCTCCCCCGATTGCTCAGTTTGGCTGGGCGGCCAGCTCTAGGAAGAGTCCTGGTTGTTCCAAACTTCTTCCATTTAAGAATTACGGAGGCCACTGTGCTTTTGGGAACCTTCAATGCAGCAGAATTTTTTTTTCTAGGCTTCCCCAAATCTGTGCCTCGACACAATCCTGTCTCTGAGCTCTGCAGGCAGTTCCTTCGACCTCATGGCTTGGTTTTTGCTCTGATATGCATTGTCAGCTGTGAGACCTCATATAGACAGGTGTGTGCCTTTCCAAATCATGTCCAATCAATTGAATTTACCACAGGTGGACTCCAATCAAGGTGTAGAAACATCTCAAAGATGATCAAGAGAAATGGGAGGGACCTGAGCTAAATTTCAAGTCATAGCAAAGGGTCTGAATACTTTCTGAATGCACTGTAAGTACGCACACCTCAAGGCTATCCTGCCCGATCACAACATTTATACTCAAATCATTTATGCCGAGTGTCCCTCCTTCTGATTAAGAAAAATGTAATTGTGAGAGTAACCAATCAGCATTTAGAGGAATGTTCAAACTGCCCAACCAACCCCCCCCTCCCACCCTCCTCAAAAATGAAACTGCACCCATTACAGAATATATCTGTCCAATTTGTAATGCTCTCCTAGTTGCAGTAATATACTTCCGTAGTTCCATGTCACCTTAGCGCAATACAGAATCCTCATTGATAACATGTCTGGAGCACTGCGGGATTACCGTTTACTCAAATACAGACAGTAGACTAGGCTAAATTTCCAGAAATGCATCTAATACAAGTTATAGGGGCATTTCTGAGTAAAAGTTGGTAACAAGTGTTTTTAACCTATTTTGGGGGTGCTGATCATGAAAAAATAGGATACCAAGCTGAATTTTTGGTATTTGATGCTCAAATCTGGAAAAAACGAAATGGCCGCCAAAATATTTAACTTTTAGCCGCTGAACTCAGAATCACACAGGAAGACATTTCAACAAGTACACTTTACGTGAAACAAGATGAATATTTCCGGGCAATCAAATTTGTATATACTATTTTAGCAGAAATCGATGTTTCGGCCATTTTCCAAGATGGCCGCCATCAAATCTTATATTGACGATATCTCCAGTTCTAGTGAACATAGAATCATTATTTTGATGTCTAGCCCCAGGTTATCGAGGTCAAGGAAGCATATGAGCGCACTATTATTAGTGTTGGACCAAAGCTATATACTGAAACAGGACACATTCAAGGTGGTTGCTCACAAAATAGCTCTAAATATCGGCTAACTGCAGCTAAAATGATATCTACAGACACTTACACATGGACCCTTGTGCCACACAGCTCATATAATAAACAACACGATTACAAGGCAATACAACTTTACTTTTGATCTTCATTGATTAATACGATTACATGCAGTGAACAATCACATATGAACGTTTAACTATATACAGGTAGCACAGTCATGACGTCTTTTACGATATGCAGGCTCGACGGTAAGTTGAATAATGTCGTTAACACATTACACATTGTCATTAAAGCAACCGTCCTGGTCAGTTTCTTGCCGACATACACATGCAGCTGTGCAGCCAAGTTTTGCTTTACGGCAGCTACAGCGCATGGTACGACACCGTGACCTGCAACTGCAAGAAACAAGTTCAAGACACGACTCAGGAATTGGATGGAGTGTCATCAGCACTGGTTGCAAATTGGTAGCGACCCTTTTCCATCCCAACTCCGTGACATTCGGCAGGTTCGGAAGTGGGCAGTGTGCCTCCTTCCATATCAGAGATTGGTAATGCACACGCTGGATGTGGAATTTGAGAGCATCGCTCGTGGGTGGCATCGCTTCTGGTTTGCAGGCCTTCTCAAACATGACCCGACGAACGCTATCTGTTGTCTCCAGATTGTTCATCCCGTAGATTTTGCAGACAAATATTTCTGTCGATTTTGACACTTCAGGGGTCAAATTCCCTACTCCCAAACCCACAAGAAGGTGGTGATACTCAAGGAAGACTTTCCATGCTGAACGTTTCGTGTGTCCACAGATGTGCGATGTCGTGTCCGATCCCGTAAGAGCGTGAAATGGCAGAAGTGATTGGACTGAATTTGATGGCAAGTTGTGATATAATGGACCTATGGGTATGTACTTTCTCTTCTGGGCAGTACCAGCCATCATCCATAGATTTCTGCAACTGACACGCGGAAAATGTGCCACCAACAACAGCATGACATCAGTGTCTCTCGCACATACAACTACAGTGTCCAGCCGACTATCTATGACATGTAGAATTATGCGTGTGTCCGCTTCTTCGTGTGTTGCTTTTAGTGGAGTGAGGTCAGTATTGCCACGTGATGACCTGATTTCACGCTCATCGTCAAACCCCCCTGCAACCACAATCTCTGTATCACCAGGAGCATGTGCCAGAAGTTCTTCCGAGAGGAAGCGAGCAAGGTCTGCCTTGTTTTCTGGAAGGGCAATGAAGTGTATCCAGGAGTTAGGCAGTGGCACCTCCCGTCCTTCTACAATACGACGCATTGGACGACTTGTCTTTGTTCGTTTGGTTCTTGTTCCTGCTTTGATCGACTCATCTCGGTATCTGTCAAATACAACGTCTATGCGAAGATATTGCATTCCTGACTGGAAGATTGATCTTGTGAAAACGTCTGCCAAGTCTCCAAATGTCTTGGCAGCAACCGGTTTCCCAATGGCCACGACTCGAGCCTGTCCATCTATAACAAGACAAGCTGATTTCCCGTGCAGATCGAGCGTAGCAGGACATGGAACATCTGCTGTCAACATATCAGCCAGCAACGATTTGTTTCCTGTCCTTAAATTGCCATTGAGCTCTGCCAGCGAGACTGGTACTCGAAGAAGTTCGTGGTTCAACACGTTGTCCAAGTTGATCGTGCGGCCAGATGCATATGCCGTTACCAAACGTTGGAGGAAGTTTTGATCAGCTTTCAGAACAGTGCGTTTGTTCTTTTCGGCACTGTGTTGTACTACCTTATAAAGATCGTCGAATGTTGGAGCATTGTTCTTCTTGATGGTGTCATACAATGAGTGCTGAGGCACTGAGGTTTCTGCGTCTCCAACAAGTCTATCCTCCACAAATTCATCCAGTTGTTTCTGACCCATGACTCGTGCGTTCAGTAGCGATGTTTGGATTTCTTCGCTAGCAACGTCTTTTGTTGCAATGTTTTGCAGCGCAGCGTGATGCGTATCAGGTGCAAACACATGGAAGCGTTCCAATATGCTGAGCAGAATGTTCTCGTCTGCATTGTCACGTTGTTGTCTTGCTGGTTTCGATTCGTTATGGCTGAGCAAGTCTTTTGGATATATCTGCAACATTTCACGCGTATCTGCTGCAATATGTGCTCTCAGGTTGTAAGACAATGCCCATCTGTTCAAGGCTGTATTGGTTTTGGTGATACCAACGATTCCTCCGCCCCTTTTACCAGTTCCATTCAACCACTCTTGTGCCTGGTCGGGATCAACCTGATTGAACTTACGCGCCGACCGTTTGACCACAAAATTTCTTTTTTTGAATTCTTCGAGAACTGACTCTGGTAGGTTTCTCATTTCAGCCAAGTAGACAGGACCCCAGCGTCCATAGTTTACATGGTCATACCTGAGAAAGAAAGGTAGCATGCAGGTGAATGAATGGATGTGAAGGTCCCAAAGTCCATCTCGTTGGGCTCTTGTGAACATAAGTAGAATTGCTACTATTTCCAGGTATCCCCACCAGAAAGAGAAGTTGACATTGTCCTCCTTTCTGCGTTCCAGGAAATCTGACATCAATGATGAAAACGTTGGGTTTGTCAGCAAGGTGACAAGGATCTCAACAGCTGCCAGGTCGGATGCAGCCTTGGATATTTGAATATGCAGTTGCTCGTCGGCTTCTTTCACATAGTCTAGTAGATTGGGTCCTAATAGTCGCCATAGGGCCTGGCATGTAATTTTGTGTGCTCGCATGGCTTTGTTGAACTTTTTGCCAGCCAATGCTGCTTCAATGGTGTTCTGTCCCATTAGACCAGCTTCAACCCAGGCCTCTGCCAATCCAGATCCGTGCATGTGTTCTCCAATAACTTTTTAAAAGTTCATTGAAATGTGTAGCCCTCCTAGACGTGGAATGAGTCTCTTCTTGTACTCCGGATTGCACCACTTCAACTCCATGAGCTTGCAATAAAGTGCTTGATCCACACTCAGTACCGTGTATTCTTGTCCGAAGCGAGATGAAACTTCCAAACATCGCTCCACGACTGTTTTGAGTGTATCAAACTCGTGCGCTGGTGCCAGGATTATGGGCATATAGCCAACTGTAGTTTGTGGAGGATCATTTTGTGTCAGGGACTCATTGAATACTGTCCAACTGGTTTCCGTTGTTGAGTTGAGTCGCATGAAATTGAACGCTAAATCCACCGATTGGGCCCTTGCTGCACAATCAGTGTCCTTGGACGGTTGATGATACCAAGTTTTTTCCACTTGGCCACTGAAAGATGGTTCGGCCCTGACGGCAGGCATAGTTGCAGCATTTAAGGTGTCCATGACCTCTGGGACATGCAGCATTCGGTCTTTAGAAAGAACCATGCTGTCCCACTTCACGTCTGCGGATGGTCCTCTCTGCCACGCTGCCAGCTGAGTGGCATGGAAGGTTTCTTTTCCGTCCAATGTCTCATCCAGTATGTCGATATTGTCAGCAGTGTAGAACAGAAAGCGGTCAGGAACTAGATTAGGTGGTATGACGGCACCGGTGTTTGGATTCATAGACTTAATTGTGGACTTGGCTTAGGTTGTGTCCAACTGCAACACTTGATGGTAACTGAGGGTGTGTCCTGCCTTATGGAACATTTCCACCAACTCCTTAGATCGTGTAGTTTGGTGCAGGGTGCTGCCGAGCCCTATATGTTTCGGCGTCAGTTTACTGCCTCCGCTCACTCCATATACCATGTCCTGAGCACTGCTGAGGACTTGTTGTTCTAGTTTCGTATCATCTTCTTTGGCAACGCATGGTTCTATTTCAAGCTGACACGGACCACCATATAAGAGCTTGAGGAACATGTAGACAGTCTCTGGTACGCAACTTAGTGCGTTTCCGATGCTCACTTCAAATCCCACGTGGCCAGGCTTATCAAGCAAATCTCCTCGAAGTTTTAGGGCAACATGCACCAGCGACAGGAAGATGTCCTCTTCAGGCTCGAACCTAGGCATTGTTAGTTGTTCGTCTGCTTCATCCGTCAGTCCAGATACAGCATTGCCGGTATACTTAGATGGTACCAACAACGTTTCTCTCTGAGATGTCCCACCATCAGGTCGAACAAAGAGGATGGTATCACCTACTCGAGATTGCAGTTTTTCCCTGAATGTTGTCCGACGACTTACAAAGGACTTCGGAATAACTGTGTTAGCTTCCTCTGAAAGATTTACATACCGATCCCAGACGTCACTTAGCCTCAGCACATGACCCTTTTGGGCTGCATACATAAGTTCTGAAGAAAGCCATATCAAAGGTAAGTCTTGACTGGTGTGAAAATCTTCTTTGACTTTGGATGTACTTTTTTTGAACGAACTTAAGCAAGGAAGGTGATATTTACCTTCCGCTGCGATGAGGTCACTAACGCCTGCCAAACTGAAGCATAGCTTGTGATGTAATTTAGATGCCTCTAAAATATCTTTGCTGACATTGAATGTCATAACTGAACTTAATCGTTGTTTTGACGTACGATCCTGACAAAACATGCACAGCGTCCAGTCAACTGGCTTGACAGAGCTCCGACGTATGACACGACCTTGGGTAGACCCAACAACTGAGCTGCATGTTGGTACATTTTCTCGGTCCTGATGATGATCTTCCAGTCTTTCTAGGCGAAGAAGTTTATTTTTATCGGTGAATTGGACATAACAGTTTTTGTGCCATACGATTGAGGTGGTATTCGAACCCAACGCCAGATCCAGACGCTCAATTATATTGCGGTTTTTTGGGTCGCGTAATTTCTTTCTGGTTTCGTAAGCCTTAGCGAGTGTGGCTAGACCTTGATTGCTGGCAGATCGCAAATCCCCATCTGTTTGGCATAAAATGCATAAGGCGAAGTCAATCGATGATGGTCGTTTCAGAGTAGCAACAGGATCCATCTTGATTTAGTCTGAAAATAAAATAAAGAGAGGTTGCATGTCACCGTCCCGGTAAATAAACCGTCCTTAACTAGACATGATAACAACCTTAACTAGAAAATACAGTTGACAGTGATCTGAAAGCAATGTACTGCCAATCAAGGTAAAACGGCAATAAAAGCCAATATGGTGTATGAAACATCTTCCATTGAAAGCCTGCAATTCAGCTTGGTATCCTATCTTTTCGTGGTCAGCACGCTCACATACAGCTAATAAGCATAGATACCAAGTGCTACTATGACATTCCTATTTTTAAAAGAAAATTAGAAATGTCAATATCGCGTATACTTTTTTTGACGGCCATTTTGTTTTTTGGCTGATTTAAGCCCTAAATATGTAATATTCAGCTTGGTATTATTTTTTATCGTGATCAGCACCCTCATATACAGCTAATAAGCATGGATACCAAGTATTACTACGACATTCCACTTTTCTGAAGAAAAAAAACAAATATCGCATAAACTTTTTTGGCGGCCATTTTGTTTTTTGCTGATTTAGGCCCTAAATATGCACATTTCAGCTTGGTATCCGTTTTTTTCGTGATCAGCACCCTCATATCCACCTAAAACGCCCGGATACCAACTTTTACTCAGAAATGCCTCTGCCAAAAAAAAATCAGAAATTTAGCCTAGTCTACAGGATTCGACATCTAAAAATACATTCCGTTACATTCACACCTCTCTATGAAGAACCTCAGTGCTTTGCTATTTATAATGCTTTCTCACCACAATATGGAACCGCAATTGTACACTTCGCCATAATTTCATATAAATGCTGATGATCACGACCATCTGTCATACTGTAGGCTTTCATTACATCTGTACATGTGGGCTTTTGCTTAACAAATTGTCGACGCATGTAAGTGTTGACATCTCTTTTTAATAACCGTTTATTATTGTAGTGTTGTGTTCATTGCCACCTCGAGTCTGTACTTATTGCCAGGCAATTCTTTTTTTTCCATTCGTCTTAAGTTTAAATATGTTCATTATAAAGTAATATATTCGTTGTTTATGATGTCATATTTGGCTGGAATGCTGCTCAGAGGTGTTCTCCCAAATTGTACATTCATCCGGCCGAGGTTTTCCAATTATTTACAATTTCATGGGATGCTCCATCAGTTTGATACTAAATATTGTGGAGATTAAGTTTGAATGCATATTTCAGGAAAGAGAGGGGATTCTTGCACTATATTTATCACATTAGCGTGTCGCCGCAGAGGCACAGGCTTGTTCAAACTGAGGATAATGACCTGACTGAACTTGAGTTGCTGTGTTGTCATGATATACACCAATCATAGTACCTCATACCAACATTTCTTTAGTACAAATTAATTTGGAATATTGGTGATATTATTTATTTGTAATTTCTTTGTAATGAAAAAAGGTCCAAGTTTTCGCTCTTTCACGAGCCTCGATCTTGTATACAAAAAAAAAAAAAAAAAAAAAAAAAAAAAAGTAGTGTAGAGCGTTCAATGGTAAAGGGCCCAAGCTGTCGAATCGGTCTGAAGGGTGTAAGTGGTCTGAGTGGTGTTAAGGTCTCAGGCGTCGAAAGGGACTTAGAGGGTATGTGGGGTGGGTTAGGGGG
Source organism: Myxine glutinosa (assembly GCF_964187855.1). Lineage (NCBI taxonomy): Eukaryota > Metazoa > Chordata > Myxini > Myxiniformes > Myxinidae > Myxine > Myxine glutinosa. The sequence continues at coordinate 324,464,399 of NC_136261.1, forward strand.
GGAGGCTGAAATCCTCTCCCTCACCGTCCCCATCCCTCCCACATCACGCACACTGCACCGGGGAGTGGGTCACACACACGGGGGAAAGTAGGGGTCGCTTTACTCCTCCCCCTCATTCCTTTCCAACTCCTCCTCACTCCTCTCTCCCTCCCACAGTCTCCTCTGCCCCTCCCACAGTCTCCTCTGCCCCTCCCACAGTCTCCTCTGCCCCTCCCACAGTCTCCTCTCCCTCCCCTCACAGTCTCCTCTCCCTCCCCTCACAGTCTCCTCTCCCTCCCCTCACAGTCTCCTCTCCCTCTCCTCAGTCTCCTCTCCCTCCCCTCACAGTCTCCTCTCCATCCCCTCAGTCTCCTCTCCCTCCCCTCACAGTCTCCTCTCCCCCTCCCACAGTCTCCTCTCCCCCTCCCACAGTCTCCTCTCCCACTCCCACAGTCTCCTCTCCCACTCCCACAGTCTCCTCTGCCCCTCCCACAGTCTCCTCTCCCTCCCCTCAGTCTCCTCTCCCTCCCCTCACAGTCTCCTCTCCCTCCCCTCACAGTCTCCTCTCCCTCCCCTCAGTCTCCTCTCCCTCCCCTCACAGTCTCCTCTCCATCTCCTCAGTCTCCTCTCCATCTCCTCAGTCTCCTCTCCCTCCCCTCAGTCTCCTCTCCCTCCCCTCACAGTCTCCTCTCCCCCTCCCACAGTCTCCTCTCCCCCTCCCACAGTCTCCTCTCCCCCTCCCACAGTCTCCTCTCCCCCTCCCACAGTCCCCTCTCCCTCCCCTCAGTCTCCTCTCCCTCCCCTCACAGTCTCCTCTCCCTCCCCTCAGTCTCCTCTCCCTCCCCTCAGTCTCCTCTCCCTCCCCTCACAGTCTCCTCTCCCTCCCCTCACAGACTCCTCTCCCTCCCCTCAGTCTCCTCTCCCCCTCCTCACAGTCTACTCTCCATCCCCTCAGTCTCCTCTCCCTCCCCTCACAGTCTCCTCTCCCTCCCCTCACAGTCTCCTCTCCCTCCCCTCAGTCTCCTCTCCCTTGACTCACAGTCTCCTCTCCATCTCCTCAGTCTCCTCTCCCTCCCCTCACAGTCTCCTCTCCCTCCCCTCACAGACTCCTCTCCCTCCCCTCAGTCTCCTCTCCCCCTCCTCACAGTCTACTCTCCATCCCCTCAGTCTCCTCTCCCTCCCCTCAGTCTCCTCTCCCTCCCCTCACAGTCTCCTCTCCCTCCCCTCACAGTCTCCTCTCCCACTCCCACAGTCTCCTCTCCCCCTCCCACAGTCTCCTCTCCCCCTCCCACAGTCTCCTCTCCCCCTCCCACAGTCTCCTCTCCCCCTCCCACAGTCTCCTCTCCCCCCCCCTCCCTCACAGTCTCCTCTCCCTCCCCTCACCTCACAGTCTCCTCTCCCTCTCCCTCTCCTCAGTCTCCTCTCCCTCCCCTCACAGTCTCCTCTCCCTCCCCTCAGTCTCCTCTCCCTCCCCTCACAGTCTCCTCTCCCTCCCCTCACAGTCTCCTCTCCCTCCCCTCACAGTCTCCTCTCCCTCCCCTCAGTCTCCTCTCCCTCCCCTCACAGTCTCCTCTCCATCTCCTCAGTCTCCTCTCCATCCCCTCACAGTCTCCTCTCCCCCTCCCACAGTCTCCTCTCCCCCTCCCACAGTCTCCTCTCCCACTCCCACAGTCTCCTCTCCCACTCCCACAGTCTCCTCTGCCCCTCCCACAGTCTCCTCTCCCTCCCCTCAGTCCCCTCTCCCTCCCCTCACAGTCTCCTCTCCCTCCCCTCAGTCTCCTCTCCCTCCCCTCAGTCTCCTCTCCCTCCCCTCACAGTCTCCTCTCCCTCCCCTCACAGTCTCCTCTCCCTCCCCTCACAGTCTCCTCTCCCTCCCCTCAGTCTCCTCTCCCTCCCCTCACAGTCTCCTCACCCCCTCCCACAGTCTCCTCTCCCCCTCCCACAGTCTCCTCTCCCCCTCCCACAGCCTCCTCTCCCCCTCCCACAGTCCCCTCTCCCTCCCCTCACAGTCTCCTCTCCCTCCCCTCAGTCTCCTCTCCCTCCCCTCACAGTCTCCTCTCCATCTCCTCAGTCTCCTCTCCATCTCCTCAGTCTCCTCTCCCTCCCCTCAGTCTCCTCTCCCTCCCCTCACAGTCTCCTCTCCCCCTCCCACAGTCCCCTCTCCCTCCCCTCAGTCTCCTCTCCCTCCCCTCAGTCTCCTCTCCCTCCCCTCACAGTCTCCTCTCCATCTCCTCAGTCTCCTCTCCATCCCCTCAGTCTCCTCTCCCTCCCCTCACAGTCTCCTCTCCCCCTCCCACAGTCTCCTCTCCCCCTCCCACAGTCTCCTCTCCCACTCCCACAGTCTCCTCTCCCACTCCCACAGTCTCCTCTGCCCCTCCCACAGTCTCCTCTCCCTCCCCTCAGTCCCCTCTCCCTCCCCTCACAGTCTCCTCTCCCTCCCCTCAGTCTCCTCTCCCTCCCCTCACAGTCTCCTCTCCCTCCCCTCACAGTCTCCTCTCCCTCCCCTCACAGTCTCCTCTCCCTCCCCTCAGTCTCCTCTCCCTCCCCTCACAGTCTCCTCTCCCCCTCCCACAGTCTCCTCTCCCCCTCCCACAGTCTCCTCTCCCCCTCCCACAGCCTCCTCTCCCCCTCCCACAGTCCCCTCTCCCTCCCCTCACAGTCTCCTCTCCCTCCCCTCAGTCTCCTCTCCCTCCCCTCACAGTCTCCTCTCCATCTCCTCAGTCTCCTCTCCATCTCCTCAGTCTCCTCTCCCTCCCCTCAGTCTCCTCTCCCTCCCCTCACAGTCTCCTCTCCCCCTCCCACAGTCTCCTCTCCCCCTCCCACAGTCTCCTCTCCCCCTCCCACAGTCTCCTCTCCCCCTCCCACAGTCCCCTCTCCCTCCCCTCAGTCTCCTCTCCATCTCCTCAGTCTCCTCTCCATCTCCTCAGTCTCCTCTCCCTCCCCTCAGTCTCCTCTCCCTCCCCTCAGTCTCCTCCCCCTCCCCTCACAGTCTCCTCTCCCCCTCCCACAGTCTCCTCTCCCCCTCCCACAGTCTCCTCTCCCCCTCCCACAGTCTCCTCTCCCCCTCCCACAGTCTCCTCTCCCCCTCCCACAGTCCCCTCTCCCTCCCCTCAGTCTCCTCTCCATCTCCTCAGTCTCCTCTCCCTCCCCTCAGTCTCCTCTCCCTCCCCTCACAGTCTCCTCTCCCCCTCCCACAGTCTCCTCTCCCCCTCCCACAGTCTCCTCTCCCCCTCCCACAGTCTCCTCTCCCCCTCCCACAGCCCCCTCTCCCTCCCCTCAGTCTCCTCTCCCTCCCCTCACAGTCTCCTCTCCCTCCCCTCACAGTCTCCTCTCCCTCCCCTCACAGTCTCCTCTCCCCCTCCCACAGTCCCCTCTCCCTCCCCTCAGTCTCCTCTCCCTCCCCTCACAGTCTACTCTCCATCCCCTCAGTCCCCTGTCCCTCCCCTCAGTCTCCTCTCCCTCCCCTCACAGTCTCCTCTCCCTCCCCTCACAGTCTCCTCTCCCTCCCCTCACAGTCTCCTCTCCCCCTCCCACAGTCCCCTCTCCCTCCCCTCAGTCTCCTCTCCCTCCCCTCACAGTCTCCTCTCCCTCCCCTCACAGTCTACTCTCCATCCCCTCAGTCTCCTCTCCCTCCCCTCACAGTCTCCTCTCCCCCTCCCACAGTCTCCTCTCCCCCTCCCACAGTCTCCTCTCCCCCTCCCACAGTCTCCTCTCCCCCTCCCACAGTCCCCTCTCCCTCCCCTCAGTCTCCTCTCCCTCCCCTCACAGTCTCCTCTCCCTCCCCTCACAGTCTCCTCTCCCTCCCCTCACAGTCTCCTCTCCCCCTCCCACAGTCCCCTCTCCCTCCCCTCAGTCTCCTCTCCCTCCCCTCACAGTCTCCTCTCCCTCCCCTCACAGTCTCCTCTCCCTCCCCTCACAGTCTACTCTCCCTCCCCTCAGTCTCCTCTCCCTCCCCTCACAGTCTCCTCTCCATCTCCTCAGTCTCCTCTCCATCTCCTCAGTCTCCTCTCCCTCCCCTCAGTCTCCTCTCCCTCCCCTCACAGTCTCCTCTCCCCTCCCACAGTCTCCTCTCCCCCTCCCACAGTCTCCTCTCCCACTCCCACAGTCTCCTCTCCCCCTCCCACAGTCTCCTCTCCCCCTCCCACAGTCTCCTCTCCCCCTCCCACAGTCTCCTCTCCCCCTCCCACAGTCTCCTCTCCCCCCCCCCTCCCTCACAGTCTCCTCTCTCCCCCTTCTCACAGTGACCTCTCCCTCCCCTCACAATCTCCTCTCCCTCCCCTCACAGTCTCCTCTCCCCCACTCAGTCTCCTCTCCCCTCACTCCGGCAGTTGTTCCAATCGAGCAGGTACGACAAATATTAGAGGTAATTTAAGTTTTCTCTCGGAGCAACAGTGTAAACCGCCCCCTTGTCCTGTTCATTCATTAGTGAAATGTTTCGCAGAACAGTACACGCATGGTGACGTCATCGCACTCGCACCACAATCATGATCTTCAACAATATTATTCAATACTTCATCCGGATTCTTTACAGCGGCTCTTGTGTAGGTTGGCTGAGCACACATTTAATACCTTCCAATGTCTTTGTTGCTCAGCATCCCGTGCAAGTCTGGGTTAACGTTCATTGGCGGTCTCGTTCTGTTCCCTCATTATTTTATTCATTTTGGAGATAACATTTACAAACGCGAGTGGCGACACGTAAACGATGGTCCGCCCCTCTCCCCACGTGCAGAGTAAGTAATTGCAACTTTTTATTGAATGAAACAAGAATTAATAAACAAGAATGAAACATTCCGACTATATAAAGAATAAACCTCAAATGGAAAAGTCCCTGGGAAAAATGTATTTTGGGCGGTGTATAGAACATTACATTACACCTTTCTGTCCCGCGGAAACCAAAGTTACTCTTTTCGTTACAGCATACAAAATGACAATTTTTTAAATTTAAGATTTCAAATAAACTTATTTAAAGTGTACGTGCACATATATATATATATATATAAAACACAGTTTGTGTGTGTGTGTGTGTGTGTGTGGGTGTAATGTTACCGATAGACTCCTAAACGGAGAGGCTCACGTACTTGATATTTGGCACAGACATGGCCATTGAGCCTGGGAAGAACATGGCTGACCTAAAAATTTATTTCATAATATTTTTTTACCATATTTTTCCCTCAGCGCATTTCAGCGAGGAATATTATGCACGGATTGTGACTGGTGGCAGAGCAGCGCGCTGATTCGCTCAGAGCGATCACGTGATGTTCCATGCCGCCATTAACTCAATTACGCGTTCGCACGTATTTCAGAGCGAAAAGCGATTGCATTTTTTCACATTTCAGTGAGGAACATTGCAATTCACACCACATAGGTTTTTTTTTCTTTCATCTTTAGATCCATATTTTTTTTCAGCGAGGAATATTATACACGGAATCTGAATCGGTGGCAGAGCAACGCGCTGATTCGCTCATTTGCGCTCATTGATGACGATCACGATCACGTGATGACGTGATCACGAATGATGTTCATGACGCGATCACGTGATGTTCCTTGCCGCCAGAAACACACAGCAAGTAGCATAGATTTTAGCATGATTAGCATTTAGCATGATTCCTCCCCCTCCCCTCCCCCCTCCCCCTCCCCTCCCCCTCCCCCCTCCCCTCCCCCTCCCTCCTCTTCTCCCTCACGTTTATACACGGAATGCCAGGTACTCCCCCCCCTCTTCTCCCCTCCCTCCTCTTCTCCCCTCCCCCCCTCTCCTCCCCTCCCCCCCCTCTCCTCCCCCTCCCCCCTTCCCCTCCCCCCTTCCCCTCCCCCTCCCCCCTCCCACCCCTCTCCTCCCCCATCCCTCTCCCTCCCCCTCCCCCCTCACCCCTCGCCTTCCCCCCTATCCCCTTCCCCCCTCCCCCTCCCACTCCTCTCCTCTCCCATCCCTCCCCTCCCCCCTCTCCTCCCCTCCCCCCCTCCTCCTCCCCTCCCCCCTGAATGCCGGGTACTTCCCCCCCCTCTTCTCCCCTCCCCCCTCTCCCCTCCCCCCTCTCCTCCCCTCCCCCCCGTGCCCCTCCCCTCCTCTTCCCCCTCCCCTCCTCCTCCCCCTCCCCTCCCCTCCCCCGCCCGGCAATGCCGGGTACTTCTGCTAGTTGCTTATAAAATAAGAACGAAAAAATATCTCTCGACAATTTCCCGTCTGTGTTTATTTATTTATTTTACATATTTGAATTACATTCCTGAAGAACCAGGAGTGCACAAATATTCTTCAAGGGATGAATAGTCAAGCTCCAGCGAGCATCGTCTCTTGGGTTTTTAGCCTCAGTTTTTGAAGACAATACCCCTCAAATGGTCTCCCTCAGAAGCAATGCGGGAATTTGAACGTCTTTTCAAAAATTATTGACGGGCGTTACACACATTGCTTGGGGTATATTGGTTACCTCTGTGTGAATGTTATCCTCAAATCCATATAAAATGAGACCTATTTTGGCATGCATTTTATTTCCAACAGCCCCACAGAAATTACTGTGAGACTTTGATCATGATATCTCGTGGGCCATGAAATGTCTCCACATCGAGAGATCGTGTGACCATTGCATTGTCAGCAAACAATAGTTTTTTTTGACAATGAATATGTTTGTGTTGAATCTGTTGAGGATTTTCTGGGCCCAAATTAACAAGAACTTGCAGTGCAAGGTTTTCCGCCTCCTCATTAAGAGCCAGTCTCGACAGTATGCTGCTTAGCCCTATTAAAGTTCCAAAAAAAGTTGTCACCTGAGGACAATGGGCAAAAAAGTTATGATGGATGCAACTCATGGTCCTATAGGAGTATTCTTTTTACAGATTATCTGTTCCTTTTCTCTTCCATTTCTCAAATAGATTCTCTCTTCAGCCGAAGTGAGGATGATAGTTTGCCGAGAGAACTTTCACGACTCCTCGTCACTGCTATATACACATCTTATTATAACAGAGCAAACGTATATGGTGATGTATGTCGTTATGTTTATATGCGATGAAAACGTCTTCTTCTTCTTCAAATAAAATAACCACCCTCTTAATTAACCCTCTTAATTGCATTAAGACTGCTGTAAGACTACCCTAACCCTCAGACCTTTGACGACCCTTTAATTCCCCCAAGACCCTTCAGACCACCAAGACCCATGAAGACCCAAAATACCCTGAAGACCCCAAAGACCCAAAATACCCCAAAGACTCAAAATACCCTTCAAGGCCCAGAGGATCCAAAAGACCCCTAAACCCAAATGGCCCTGAAGACCCAAAACACCATGAAGACCCAAAAGACACCGAAATGGTCAAAGATGCCTACCCCTCTGAAACGACGTGTGGTGAGGCGTGTGGAGCGCGCCGTGTCACACTAGTATTCTTAATTGCCATGTTCCTCGGACAATGCAGAGCCGACCACATGGCCTAGTATATTGTATAGTGCCTTCCTTCCAAATTTATTCGCTTAAGGAAAATTACCATTTGCAGCTGGAGCTTCAACCATACAGAATTTTCATTTGAATGCCATCTGAGCTTTCAACTATTGAGTGATTTGCAACGACCACCTCCACAACACCAGAACTTCCTTTGGTAATTCAAAGATCCAAGCCTTCATGATGTCACTTCCTAATCTGAAAAGAAAGACGTGACTGTTATATCAGTGACTGACAGACATCAGTTCTATGCATCAACATCATAGTATTAAACATTTACATCACTTCAATGTATCTGTCACCCTCAAGTTGTCTGCAAGCTTTAGATACTGAAGAAATATGTTTTAACTGCAACGGTACTCAGTAGAGAGCATACGGGTACCTCTGCCAAGCTGAACAGTTTACGTTTTTATATCCCACTGATCGGTCAGGTCAGAGCCGGATATTCACCAAAATCAAATCATTCCGTCCTCGTCACAAACCGAAACTTTCCACCAAATTTCGTCCAATCCGTCCACAACTTTTTAAGATATCCTGTTCACAAACAGACAGACAGACAAACAGGGGTGAAAACATAACCTCCACCACCTTCAGTAATTAGTTTGAAATGTCCAATGTCCCGACTCCTCTTTCACAATTTGCGAATTACCTTTCCTTTCTCTTAAAGTCCTTTCTCTCCCCATAACACCCTTCCTCGTTTCAGCCCCATCCCCATCTTCAAATTCCCTAACATTCCATTTCTTCTCGATCCACCAATTTATCTTCCTTTCCTCAAATGTATTTTTCCCAATCTAAACCCCACACCCTCTCCCCCAGCATGCGTAATGTACAGATATGCCCTCATCACATTTTGCTGTTGCTGGTACTACAAAGGAAAAATTACTATCATTAATCATGGCAGAAAGAGGATTAATAATTGTTCCATTTTAATAGGGATAGTTTAAAGGCCACATTTTAAAATGGAACAACACAGAAAACGGGATCATTTTAATGTTACTGTGACAGTGTGACAGTGCTGCAGTCTCATCTGTGGTTGATATCGATGTTGATTCAAAAGTGATTGATTGTTCGTGTGAAGAAGGTGAGGGAATGAATGATTCACCTTCACCGTAGCGTCTTATGATTCACCTAGTTATAATGATCCAGAATGGGTGTTGTTTAAATCACGTCATCATGACAAACACACCACCTGGACAAATAACTGTGATGAAGGAATTTATCATAAATATGACAAATTTAACTCTTTTTTTTTCTTTTCAAATATTAACAAGAAAAACCAATCAGAGATTTCAAACCCTCACCATGACGTGTTTGTGTGTTGTAATTTTGTGAATTTTATTAGCTGCTGTGTTTGTGTGGTTCATTGATGACCTAGATTTATGATCAATCCGATATGGCTGCTGAACCACGTGGCCGATGACGTCAACAATTTAATTAACCCATACAATCTTTGAGTAGATCATGCCCAATAAATTTCAATCTGATCACATCAAGCGTTCGAATCGTCTAATTATGACGTCATAGTGAAGGCACCAATGATATGAATAAATGTTGTTCCCCATGGGGAGTACTTCACAATGAGCCATGTTTCAATTTTTTCCCATGGAGAGATTTCAAAGATATAGAGGTGCAAAGTTTTTCGGTTTTTCCAAGATGGTGCCCATACCATGCGACCTATGACATCATAATTATCATTAAAAATTTTTACAGGAGGATGCGCACCTATAGTGAAGATTTCATGTCAACGGTTGCAAAGAAAAGCATACTCATGTTCTGTGCAGACAAACAAATGGACAGACAGACAAACAAATGGACAGACAGACAAACAAATGGACAGACAAAGAAAGACAAAGAGCCAGAAAGACAAACAAAGACAAATAGCCAGAAAGACAAACAAAGAAATAGCCAGACAGACAAAGAAATAGCCAGACAGACAAACAAATAGCCAGACAGACAAACAAATAGCCAGACAGACAAACAAATAGCCAGACAGACAAATAAATAGCCAGACAGACAAAGAAATAGCCAGACAGACAAAGGAACAGAGAACCAAACACAGACAGACAGAGCCAGACAGAGACAAACAAACAAACACAACATGCATTTTAAGGCCATTTTCCCTGCTAGAGCGGGGGTTAGCCAGAGACAGAGACAAACAAACGGACCCAAATGCAATGCCCTCTTTGACGAGGTAACTAGATTTCCTTTTCAATGGCACTACAGGCCACAGATTGACGCTATTGGTGCTCGTCAACAAGTGGTGAGGTACGGATCTTTCCCACACCAAAAGAGCAACTCGATTACAAAGATGTACAGCAAAGAATTGCGTCACTTGGTGTAAATTGCCACAGAATGACCAGTTAATTCAATCACAATGGCCTTCAGTGAGTTCATCACCGACTTGTTGCATGAAGGTAATGGAAATACAGTAACAGTCATGCTACATGCTATCAAAAATCTGATGTTTATTTTTTCAGATCGAGTCAAGATGACGAAACACCATCAACGTCATGTCAAAGGGTTACTCATGCAGTTAAAAGGTATGTAACATGTATTTTTTATAAAGTTGCTTATGGAAAACGATATATATATATATATTGTTACGGGGTCAACCTCGAGGGGAGCCCCGGCAGAAAGATGTGTTGTCCTTGGTTGAAAACAAGCCAATCAATAACGAGTCCACACCAAGGGTTACGAACAAACCACAATGTATTATAAATCCCGCACAGGAATCACAACCCACTTAATACAGCACTTCACAATATAATCCTTATCTATAGGTGGCGCCACCTTACCGAGCCCCTTAACCCCCAAACTCACGGCCCTTGCCCCAATGTCTTTGTATGCCTCCAAGGCGACGTCGATTCGCTCCAGCGATCGCGTAGTCAATTTCCGATTCCAATACGGGGAAGCGGTGTCGATCGAACCAACCCGCAGGCCACGAGGTCCAATCTCCAGCACGATGGCGGTAGAACGGGAAATTTCCCCAAAGACGATTTCGGGTACGTACCCGGTTACGGTTCAAACCACGAGTCTCCTCAATACCCCTCCCACAGCCACTGACTTGTACAGCCGTCCCCGGCAGCCCGCCGGAGAGGAACGCCTGGTCGACGCGCCGCCAAAACCTGGTCACTGCCAGTGGTGCGCGTGGCGAAGATGGCGGTCGGCTTTCTCTTTACCCGGGCTTGGAGGTGAGGATACTCGACAACCTCAGCGAGGATACCCGACTACGCAGGTTCCGCAGTAATCTGGCGATCTCCTATCGCGCGGACTTCTGTTCAAGGAGGCAAGGTTCCCTTGTCCTGCACGTTCGGCTGCTCGGTCTGGAGCTGCAGTCCGAACCGTCTCCTTACAATCTTTTTCGCTTCTCCTCTCCCTCTTCACGATCCCATTTCCGGTCTCGTTTTTTTTTTTTACCAGGAGCGCTTCTACCCCTTTAAACCACAACAACCTTTAATAGAATAAACATTAATAAGAAATGACCTGAATAGTAATTCCCATAAACCCGGAATCTGTAACACTCGCCCCCTTCAAGAAAGAAAGTTTGAACACCGCGAAAACTTTCTTTGCAGGCCAACTTTGATAAATAAACAAGATAACTCACACCCCAAATCATCAGTTCCCCCGGGCAACAATTATCACATCTCAAAAATAAAGCAACAATATTTCACAAAACCCACAGAGATTTCCAAAGGTAATTCACTCTGGACAAAGCACCAGCAACGACATTGTCCATGCCCTTTACATGTTCACTTTCCCGTTGAACTCCTGCAAAGCCAAACTCCAACTCATTACCCTCTGACTTTGATTGTCAGTTTCTTGTGAATGAAGGTTAAGGGGTTGATCAAAGATCCAAAGTTAAGCAACTCGATAGCACTTTTTCCGGGCTCCTAATAATTACGGTGGGACCACTTGTCACAGTAGTCACGGGAATAGCGGTCTCCTTCTCGGCCACTACCCTGATAATCATTCTTTCGGGAGATGCCGTAACTCTGGGAGCCTCCATAGCAATATCGGCTGCGGCCACCACCAAAACTACCGCCAAGTTGTCCTCTTCTGTAGGCCCCTCGACGCCTACGAAATGCCTTCCCTACTGTTATGGTCCGACCCTCCAAATCCTTGCCATTCCAATTCTTCTCTGCCTCTTTGGCGTCCTTTGTGCTTGCAAACGTGACAAAGCCGAACCCTCTTGACTGTTGCGTTTCCCTGTCTTTTACCAACCGCACTTCCACAAGCGGTCCATATTTGTTGAAGACAGAGATCAGAACTTCTTCCTTTGTTTTGAAGTTCAGTCCCCCTACAAATAACTTGGTACTTTTGTCGCCATCCCTAACTTGGGTGGTGTTATTTTCCCTGCTGGGCTCTTTACCAACCCTTGGGTTACCATAAACTTGACCACCGGCCAAATCATTCCCAATAACCACAGATACTCCCTCGACAGGAAGAGTGGCTTGTAAACCTACGGTGACCGGTCCTGACACCACATCGGACTCCAAATGGATGGCATGGAGTGGAGCTCTAACACAGCCACCAATCCCCTGTAAACGAACACGATCACCCGTTGCCATCTCCTCTGACAATGGCAAGATGCCTTGAAGCATTAAAGATTGATGTGCTCCTGTGTCCCTCAATATCTTAACCGGTCTACGGTTAGTCGAGGCTCCATCCAGGGACACAAACCCCTCGGAAATAAATGGTCGGTAACCCTTTTGAGGGCGATTTCTCACAATGGCCATCGCATTTGGAGTCATACTAGTCGAACTCCGCTCCTGATTTTCCTCTCCCAGAGCATGACAGTTGGACCTCCAGTGTCCAGGTTTATGACAAAAAGTGCAAGTCGGCCCGGAGGAGAACCTCGTGGTCTGCCAAGGCATGGGGGCGGTGGTCTGCCTCGAGTCCCCCGGACGATAGGTCTGTCTTGGAACCGCAGTCTTCTGATTTCTAGAAGTCGAGGTGTCAAAGTGGACCTCATTTTCATCCCGAGGCCGCCTCCATGGATTTTCATTCTCCGCCCCTGATGTACCATAGCTCCCCTGGCTAGGTCTGGGCGAGACGTTCAGTTTGTGGAACCCCATCCTGTGTGTTAAGGCATAGTCATCTGCCATGGTTGCTGCGTCCCACAACTTGGGTACTTTCTTTTCCTACAGGTATACTTTGATGTCCTCGTGGACACACTGTTGAAATTCCTCCACCAGGATCAAGTCTCGCAATGATTCGAAGTCTCTCCCGACTCCTTTTGACTCACACCACCGATCAAACATGTTTTCTTTCACTCTGGCAAACTCCACATGGGTCTCACTCTCCCTCTTTTTGGCATTCCTGAATTTTTGCCGGTAAGCTTCCGGAACCAATTCATAGGCTTTGAGAATATGCTTCTTCAACACCTCATAATCTGCACATTGGTCCATTGGTAGCGCTGAATAAATATCTTGAGCTTTACCCACCCGAACACTTTGCACTAATATGGTCCAGGATTCCTCCGGCCAGTTTAACTGTCGAGCCACTTTCTCAAAGTGTGGAAAAAATTTAGCTACCTCCTTTTCACTGAAGGGTTGAACCAGCCTCACATGTCTGCCCACATCCCAGGTGTTCTGGCTAGGTGTCGACCCAGTCAGCAAGGGTGGTACCTCTCCCCGTTCTCTCATTACATCCAGCTCCTTGAATTTAATTTCTTGCTGAAGCGCCATGTCACGTTCCTTTAACTCCATTTCGGCTTTTCTCTCCTCTGCTTCGAGTTCCCTTGCAGCTCTCCTTTCCTCTGTTTTCATCCTTTCTAACCTTTCCTGGAGGTCTCGTTCCTGTTCTGCTCTTTCCTTTTCTGCTTTCCTTTCTTCTTCTTTGATCCGTTCCTGGCTCCGTAATTGCAACTCCAGTTTCCGGAGCTCAACGTCTTCTGGTTCTTCGTGTAGCCACTCCCAGGCTAACTCGTCCCATGTTTCTAATCCCACCATAGATTGTATCACCGCAGTCTGCAATTCTGCCTTCCTCAAATTAGTTCGGACCTCCAAGTTAAAATGTTTGGCCAATTTCAAGAGGTCCGATTTTAGTAACGCTCGGAACTGTGCCTCACTAGGGGTTATCGCAAAGTTCTGTGCAACAAACGCCATGGTGACTATCGTTAACACCTGTTAACCTTCACACAAGACTTTACCCCAATTTCCAAAAATTTACCAGACTAAATTCAGGGAATCTTATAATTTTACTAAGTAACAATTAATTAATAAATATTAATTGATAAAAATATTATTTTATTATTTTATACAATTTTAAATCCCGGAATTCAATTGGACGAGCCCCCAATTCTGTTACGGGGTCAACCTCGAGGGGAGCCCCGGCAGAAAGATGTGTTGTCCTTGGTTGAAAACAAGCCAATCAATAACGAGTCCACACCAAGGGTTACGAACAAACCACAATGTATTATAAATCCCGCACAGGAATCACAACCCACTTAATACAGCACTTCACAATATAATCCTTATCTATAGGTGGCGCCACCTTTCCGAGCCCCTTAACCCCCAAACTCACGGCCCTTGCCCCAATGTCTCTGTACGCCTCCAAGGCGACGTCGATTCGCTCCAGCGATCGCGTAGTCAATTTCCGATTCCAATACGGGGAAGCGGTGTCGATCGAACCAACCCGCAGGCCACGAGGTCCAATCTCCAGCACGATGGCGGTAGAACGGGAAACTTCCACAAAGACGATTTCGGGTACGTACCCGGTTACGGTTCAAACCACGAGTCTCCTCAATACCCCTCCCACAGCCACTGGCTTGTACAGCCGTCCCCGGCAGCCCGCCGGAGAGGAACGCCTGGTCGACGCGCCGCCAAAACCTGGTCACTGCCGATGGTGCGCGTGGCGAAGATGGCGGTCGGCTTTCTCTTTACCCGGGCTTGGAGGTGAGGATACTCGACAACCTCAGCGAGGATACCCGACTACGCAGGTTCCGCAGTAATCCGGCGATCTCCTATCGCGCGGACTTCTGTTCAAGGAGGCAAGGTTCCCTTGTCCTGCACGTTCGGCTGCTCGGTCTGGAGCTGCAGTCCGAACCGTCTCCTTACAATCTTTTTCGCTTCTCCTCTCCCTCTTCACGATCCCGTTTCCGGTCTCGTTTTTTTTTTTACCAGGAGCGCTTCTACCCCTTTAACCACAACAACCTTTAATAGAATAAACATTAATAAGAAATGACCTGAATAGTAATTCCCATCAACCCGGAATCCGTAACAATATATATATATGTATATTGTTATGGATCTCGGTTACGGCACTCCACTTACCGAGGGGGTTTAATCCCCTCGTCTATCACACTGGCCATCCGAGTCCTGGAGCTACGACGTCACTTCCGTTCAGCGCTGAATATGGTAGTAGGCCAATTATTCCTACTACCTAATTACCAGCGCCTTCCGGTAAGCGAGGAAATGAGCCCCGCCCGAGCCGCGGCTGTAATGGACACGCCAAGCGAAGCGAGCCACGACTCAGGCCGTTAACAAAAGGACTAAACCCGACTATAGCGGTTGGCCAAATCGTGCCACAGGTACTCAATTGAGAAGGGACTAAAGCGATCAGGGGAAGAAGAAACCAAAGTAAAGGAAGAACATATTTATTAATTATGTACATGAAATGAAGAGGAAACGAAAGGAGGCCATTTACAAGGAGAGGAAGAAGCAGAACACAGGGCAGCCTTAAAACAGTCTTGTATTACAACCCCGGACAAACAAACAGACTTACACGAACAGAAAATGGCAGGAAGGAATGGCTGGAAGGAGGAGAAGGTCCAGGCAGGCTGGCAGGGCAGGAAGGTCCGGGTAGATGCACAGCGTCGAGGTCCGCTCCAGTCCACGCTCCGGTCCATGCTCCGGGCTTGAGGCGAAACCCGGCGGCAGCTGCACGTATTACTTTCACGCGGGCTGACAATGTGAATATATAGCGAGATTGTTGTTGCCAACGGACCCACTCTCAGCGTGTTCTCCTCTCGCACCTCGGACCTTCGCACTCAGCTCTCCTCTCTTTCATCTGTCGATGCACTCATCCCTCTCACTCATCTCCTGAAGCAGTCCCTCGCAACCGCTTTTATTGTCCGTTGTTGTATCAAGCCGCCGGCTCAGATGACACGCCTACCGGTCGGCTCACCTTGGCCCTGGTTGGCCGGTCAGGGCTCGCTGGCTCCACCTCTGATGGTGAGTTGACGTGCCACACCTTGTTCTTGTGTCCCGCCCCCTTTTTCCTCGGCTTGAGACTGCATGTTCAATGGCGGCTTGGGGCCAACAACCGAATCAAGACAAGGAGCAGCGAATGCTGCCCTACCGCTCTCTCTGCACTTTGAAGAGCAGGAGATGATTGGGGAAATTGAAGGGGCCTATCTTATTTGATTAATGCAACGCAGATTCAACTATTGGGAACAGATCCTTAACTAAAACACATAATAATGAGATAACTACAGAGAGGTCCTATGGTGCTCTACGTGTTGTACATGGACTAACTAGGGTGCGATCTTTAATAAAGCCAATTAATGGGGATATTTACAGGGGATCATTTATAAGGGAACATTTACTAAAATTTACAAAGTGAAGGTTCTAAAAACCATAACAATATATATATATATTGTTGCGGATCCTGGGTTCGTCGATGTACTAAGGGGGGGTTATGCTCCATTTCCCCACAAACTCTGGGTCCACTGAGGCCGCCGTCCACGACTACTAAACTCGTGGTTGACGGATTGCTAAGCAATTCCGATCGCCAATCTCCCAGTCACACGTCGAAGAGTATACTGGTCAATATTTCCAAATACCTTCAAGACACGTGACCAGAGAAACCGGGGACCAAACCCTCACTTTCCCACACCTTATGGGTGCCTAGCGGATTTGCACGGTTTGGAAAGCGGCGTTACCCCACGAGGTTTATAGACCTGAATCTAGCCAAATTCGGTCTCGGATGATGCTAGGCCAATGGAGAAAGGACGTAGTTGGACGAAAGGATGAAAGGACGAAAGGACGAAAGGACAATGGAGAAAGGACAGGTTGGAATGTAACAACGAAATGTACAGCCTTTTATTTTGAAGTCACAGAGAATAGACAAAAGATACAGCTTATCAATTCTTACCTATCGTAAACCACACTGGTGCCTTCACACTCACACAGGGGAAGACACTCTGGTTATTGGCATACCGATGTACGTGATGGGATTGCCTCGCAATTGGCCACGTGGTCTGGTGTGCGCAGCTCGATCCTCACGTGCAGCCTGGACGAGGTAAGGTCCGAAGGACGAACCGCCGCCTCAAAGTCCGCACGGACGAACTTCAGCGCAGGTTGGACAAGCTGCCATGCAGGCAGACAAACTTCAGCTCAGGCGAGTCGGGTAGAAAGCCAACGCTTGCAGGTCAGCTGGATGGCGCAAGAGATCGGCGAAGACCGATGGGTCTCGTGCGTTGCCGCAAAAAGCAAGAGAGAACAGAGCAGGAGGTCGTCGACGTGGCGAAATCCAAAGCAAGAGAGATGTCGTCCTGTGCGCTGCGAAATCGAAGAGCAAGAGAGATGTCGTCCTGTGCGCTGCAAAATCCAAGAGCAAGAGAGATGTCGTCCTGTGCGCTGCGAAATCCAAGAGCAAGAGATGTCGTCCTGTGCGCTGCGAAATCCAAGAGCAAGAGAGATGTCGTCCTGTGCGCTGCGAAATCCAAGAGCTAGAGAGATGTCGTCCTGTGCGCTGCGAAATCCAAGAGCAAGAGAGATGTCGTCCTGTGCGCTGCGAAATCCAAGAGCAAGAGAGATGTCGTCCTGTGCGCTGCGAAAATCCAAAGCAAGAGAGATGTCATCCTGTGCACTGCGAAATCCAAGAGCAAGAGAGATGTCATCCTGTGCGCTGCGAAATCCAAGAGCAAGAGAGATGTCGTCCTGTGCGCTGCGAAATCCAAGAGCAAGAGAGATGTCGTCCTGTGCGCTGCGAAATCCAAGAGCAAGAGAGATGTCGTCCTGTGCACTGCGAAATCCAAGAGCAAGAGAGATGTCGTCCTGTGCGCTGCGAAATCCAAGAGCAAGAGAGATGTCGTCCTGTGCGCTGCGAAATCCAAGGCAAAGAGAATGATAATGCGCTGGACTGGGGTTTTATCAGACTGCCCCCGCCCTTCAAAATGTTCCACAGCCTCCCATTGGCTGAGATTTGTCGCATGCTGGCCTTCAATCCTTCCTCCTTCTTGGAAGGTTTTAGTCCTCCTTCCTCCTTTCATTCAGGGCTCCGTCTTTGGCCACGCCTTCCTGCACATCTAAATGGCTTCCCTCAACCAACGAAGGTTTGAAGATCCTGCCTAACTCACGCATATTTGGTCTTTATTACTACACAATGGGAAAGGGTTAATCTTTACATTCAATAAGAGATAACTACTGCAGGCTACATGGTGTCGTGCAACAAACTATAGGGGGTTTGCCTTTATGGCACAACCGCAACGATATATATATATATATATATATATATATATATATATATATATATATACATAGTGTTGCGGTTTTGAGAACCCCTCACTTTGTAAATACTTGTAAATAATATTCCATCATTTAAAAGGTCAAAGGTCGCACCCATAGTTAGTCCACAGCAACACGTAGGACACCATAGGACTTTCAGTTATTTCCTTAGTATGTGTTTCAGATAAGGCTGTGTTCCCAATAGTTGAATCTGCGTTGCATTAATTAAATAAGATAGGCCCCATTCGCTTCTTGGCCAGCCGCTCTCTCAAAGCTACGCCAGTATGCGCCCCTACAGTCGGGGCTTGTCCCTCCCAATTCTGTTATGCGCCTCTGCCAGCCGCAGCCGCCTCAGCGTTCGCTCAGGCAACGCCATTGAACACGCGGTCTAAGGCCGAGGAAAAAGGGGGCGGGACACGGGAATGAGGCGTGGCCCTGTCAACTTGCCGTCAAGGGCGGAGCCGGTGAGCCCTCGCCAACCAACCAGGGCTGAGGTGAGCTCGCTACCGGGCATGGTTTCAAAGAGCACGGATTGATCTGTGAGCGCATAATATAAGCACCAGCGCGAGCCTTTTTACGAGAGTGAACTGAGAGTCGACTCGGGGCTGAAACGGACTGCGCAGGGAACCATCGATGGTAACGAACTGCACCGGGGATTGCATTGCACGAACTGTTTATTGAAGAACTGCGCCGAGAGAGCTCGTTGTTATGAACTGCCTGTTTGATACGGACCTTGTTTGATCGGGAGAGAGAGAGCGTTTGACACGCTATACGTACGCAGCATTCCAGCCCCTCGCATATGTAAGGTCCGCTCGCGGTCAATGCCAACGACGCGCTGCCGGCCTGTTTCCATCACCGCCATGGCACGGGTCGGGACCGGACGAGGAGCCTGGAACCATCTGCCTGGACCTTCCTCCCCTACTACTACAATTCCGTGTGAGTCTGTCTGTTTGTCCCGGGGTCGTGATAAGTTAAGACTGTATAGATAAGCTTGCCCTGTGTCCTTTTGTTTCTTCTTCTTCTTGTACATGCTTTAGTTTCCTCTTCTTTGGGTCTTGTAAATAATTAATAAACCCACTCTTTGTTCTTCCTTTACTCTGGTTTCCTCTTATTCGATCGCCTCCGTCCTTTCTTTCAATTGAGTACCTGTGGCACGATTTGGAAACTGCTCAGGATCGGGTTTAGTCATTTGTTAACGGCTCGGATCGCAGATTGCTAACCGCTCGGCAATATTCCATCTTATCCGTGGTTCAAGCGGGAGTTATTTCCCTGCTCACGGTCGGGGTTAGTACGTAGGTATTTGGGACTTCATTGACCAATCACCCTAGCTGATTCCGACCGGGAGGAGCGTCATAGCTTCCAAGATTGGTGGACGGCCAGCTTAAAAGACAAGGGGAGTAGCCCCCCCCCCCCTTGATAAGGGGAGCGCCGACCCCGAATCCGCAACAATATATATATATATAAATATATATATATATATAAATATATATATATATATATATATATATATATATAATATATACATATATATGTATATATATATATATATATATATATATATATATATATATATATATATATATATATATACAATTATACATATATATATATATATACATATATATATATATATATATATATATATATATATATATATATATATATATATATATATATATATATAGACACATGCACAACTTCAGGGTGCCCTCATTAATTACTTAAAGTTTCAGCTTCCTTGGTCAAATCCTCTCGGAGGAGTAGATGATTCATTCAACATCTATACAACATACTTTCCCTCCACTATATATGCATTATTCAAATGAAAATCTCCCTGGACATCTCTTTTGTGGGATAGTTACCAAGTAAGCAGTATCCATGCCATGTTGTGTGGTGGAGATGAGGGAAGTGGAGAACTTCCAGGAACAACAGCTTCACCGGATCACAATAACTGTGCTCCAGGAGCATTCCACCAGGGGGGACCAGTATTGGAAGCATTACTTAAATGTCTTGCCAAGCGATTGAGAAATGGGATGAGAGTTCAAATCCATGCTGAATTCCTGAGCTTCAGGCATCAGGGCATCTCATTGTAACTCCAAAAAGAAGTACAAAAGGTCAACACAATACAAGGAACTGCAAATAGCCAGGGTTGACAGAACTGACTGCCTCAGGGTGGAGGCAACCCAATGCATGGGCAGTGTAATCAGCACTGCAATTATGATGCCTCAGGCCATGCCCCCTCCTACCTCAACACCCATTACTCTCCAGATCCCCATCCGAAACACCCACATTCATCTCGGCCCCAACTTTGACGAGCGATATTCACATCCATTTTTTTCATTTCCCTCCTCTTGTAGTTTACTCAACTATTAATCTCCCAGTTCTCACAATTGTTCCCATAAAGATCCCGTCTACCCTGCCATATCCTTTTATTGATGTTATATTTGGATATCATTTGGTGGTGATTCTATGTTAATTTGCAGGTATTGATTAATTACGTTGTATTGATTAATTATTTTCTGTTTAAAGATGCACTAAGTTTGATGTTTGTGGTTGACAATAAAAATTATTCTTTGTTAATTTGGTCAGGGCACTTAGCTCTTTCACGAGCCTCGATTCAGTATTTAAAAAAAAAAAGAAAAAAAAAAAGGTCTATTAAATTATACCTAATTTGCTACGTTTGGATCAATAAAATATTTTAGTCGTCTGTTACCCGGGATTTTGTCTTTCAATCCATGTAAATGCTAAATTTTTGCCATTTTTTTACATAAAATATAAAAATCTCCATTCTTTCTCTCTGTGATCAGATTTTAACTTGAGTAATATTTATCATGCTATGCAATAACATATATTGGGATGCTCATGTTTTAATATGTAGCATGTTATGTAGGTCAGGAGGCCAGGGTTCTTTCCCAGTCAAATTTATGTCAAACATGTTCTTCAGCTTATTGTTTACAAAGCATTGATTTGCAGTTCAAGGAAATACACATCTATGTATGAAATAGTCTTCTGGACTCTTCTGGATCCCCGCAAATGTGTCCTGCCCTAACTCTGCTCCAATTGGTTCATCTGTCCATGTGGTTGTGAGAGTCAACATCTCTCTGAGGAGAGGCTGAGGCTGAGGAGAACCCCCTCAACACCAGTGAGTTCACTCAGGCAGATTGGAAGGGACTGCAAGCAGCCATCTCACTTTTAGTCCATGGGCCCGGACCCGAAATTTCACTAATTGGTACCACCCGAGGTGGCAAGTTCTAGTAATGATTTTTGGAAAGGTGCATGTATGTGCGATACATGCTGATGTGATAGCAATTCTGGACTGGTAGCTTAGTGGTAGTTATCAGCTATTTTATACCCGCACCCGGTGAAAGGCGTTCGACGGTTCGGATTGATTTAGTCCATGTGTGAAATTTTGGGTACGGGCCCATGGACTAATTGGGCATATTAATCAGAAAGTACTGAGACAACGTAGATCCCAAAATTATCGCTTTATGTCTTATTTTAAACATACAATCTTCACATAGTGTAATTTTGGAATACAACAGCTACTATAATACACGTACGTGATTGTTATGGAAATTGTCACATAAACATGTCACAACATGAAAAGGTCACAACACATATTAATCAAACGGTTTTCTGAATCAAGGGAAAGAAAGTCCAGAGGCTGTACTGAGCTCATCTGCTGAGCCCATCTCAAGTACATGTATGCCACAATAGCTATAAACAGTACTAGTACTCAAATGTTATACAAAATGGTTGGAAATGTCAGACCAATCGGTCTGATTAGGTCTGATTAGACAGACCAATCAGACCTTGGACAGACCAATCAGGTCAGTGTTGTCAGGGAACATTGGATTCAGCCAGTTGTTTTCCATGAGATCTATGAGGGACTTGACAGCAGTTTCGTCTTTCCTGATCCTTGGAGCATGTATATCTGGATGAGACAGTTTGGAACTGCCCTGACCTATCATGTCCCTCAGTGCTCTCAGATACATGGTCCTGTACTCAGCTGTCAGGTAGTACTTGCTCACAGCCCCTGGTTTCAAGCTGAACCCCTTTGTCCCTCCTGCCGTCTGGGTGTCTTTGTTAACTGTCTCTTCGGTCGTTTGGTCGACAGGGATTCTTCCGAAGGGGTTGTTGGGACCGAGTTGAACTGAGAATCCCCCTCGCATGAACTCAGCATACACGTCTGGGTGTGTGGTGGGCAGCTGGGACATCTGGGCATAGTAGTATGGGAGGTAGCGTGCATAATTCAGCCCGTCATATGCGAAGCACCATGGGATCATTGCACGAATTGATGCCAGGTGTAGCACCCAGTCTCCCTCTCTTGATGCTCGAATGAGACCCAGCAAGATCTCGACAATGTCCAGATACGACATCCAGAATGCTGAGAGGCTGCCGTTTCCACCTCTGAGGAACTCGAGGTATATTCCAAACAGTTCCATGATGCGTGCGCATGAGCGGTCACCGAGGACCTGCTTCAGGGATGCCTGTGAGATATCTTTGCAGAGGCTGTCAATGATCCTCAGTGTCTCATCCATGTGGACCACATCGTTGGCGTGAGTGGCTTCCAGCCACGAGAGGAAACCCTTCCAGGCCAGTCGAGTGAGTGCCTCATAGACATTCTTGTGTAGGTGGACTGCCCTGTTGTACTTGCGGCCATCCATGACACCATTAATGGAACCTTCTGCGATCACACCAGACTCGATGCAGAGATCTCGCAATCCAGCATCTTGAAATCGCTTCCCTATTATTCCCATCAGTGTGCAGATGGTGTGGAATACTCCGAGCCTGGTGATGATGGTGTTTTGGAACTTGTCAGGGTGTTTCCATATAATCTCCACAGCCTTTGCATACAGTGCCTGGTCAAAGACACAGACAATCTTTGTCAGGTCCAAGGAGTGCATGATGTTCAGTGACTGGTTTAGCACTTCATTGACAGTCGACATTTGTGTCGCTGGAGCATTAATGGTAGGCAGGTAGCCTACATTGTCTGGAATGACTGTCACGTCATCTCGAGTCCGGATGTTGAAGCCTGTCCAGCTGCTGATTGATTGCTCTTCTTGTTGCGACATGCGTGCCATGACCCAGACAAGATTCTTCTCTTTGGCGAGCTGAGTCTCAGCTGCAGTGTCAGCATCTGCACTTTTGCTCTGTGGTGGTCCCACTCGTTGTCCAGCGTTGTATGCTGGTAGCATTGGTGGTGGTGCATCAATACTTCTCTGCTTTGTTTTTCCTACAGTCAGCATGGTTCTGGTGGACACTGGGGTGATTGGCTTTGCTTGTACGGCAATCCCATTCACTCTGTGAGATGTTCCTTCTCCACTGGTGGTCTCTTCCAGACGGTCGATATTATCCCAGGCTAAGGTTGTGAATATGCCAGGATGGATGTTACCTGGGAGGGCAACATCACTCCCTGATAGCGAGAGCTTTTGGAGACACAGAGCAGTGTCGATCTCTTCCATCTGAGAATAGGACACACTATGGCCGAGTCGGTTGAGGATGTGTATCAACTCTACATTCCCGGTCAGTGACTTGATAGCGAATGGCAGAACGATGTGCTTCGGGGGCTTTATCAGTCCACGTGTTACAGCATATACCATGTCATAGCCGAGTGAACACAGAAGCCGCTGGACTCTTTGAGATGCATGATCAGGGTCATTGGAACCTGTAAGTAGATAGCACAGGAAGACCATGACCGACTCTGGAATGGTAGTGTCCTCTGCTTCTGATTTGACTTCCGGTGGCCAGGCTTGAGGGGCATCTTGGTTCTTGATGTCGGCTCTCATTTTCAGGGCTGCTTTGGAGACCACATCTTCAGCATGGAGGCCTTTCTGAGTATGCAGCTCTGCTTGTAGCGATTGGTATTGTTTGGCAAGTTCGTATATGGACAGGTTGTCTGGAAACAGGAGGAGTTTCCCTTTTCCCTCAGAGAAGATGTGCAGGGAGTCTGCAAACTCGCTTTCCAGTTTCCGTCGTATGTGTTTCTTGGTTGATTCCCTTACATGGGCAATACCAAGAGAGTTCATTGAAGCCACCAGTCTAGAAGAGAGATCAGTCATTGTCATCACTTGAGGATTGCCAAAAAGCTCCCTTCTGATGAACAGGAACAGCTCATTGTAGGCCTGATCCACAGCAGCGCCATACTGAGCTTCAGCATCATCATCTTGGCTTGCATCCTGTCCACTGCGAACCTCTCTTTTGGTATAGAACCGATAGCACGACCTATGATAGTGACCTTCTGCAGCTACCAGGTCTCTGCTGACTATGGCAAGGATTCTGCTGTCCATTTTCTCCATGGCTACATTCCTGATTGTGGCGTCAGCTCGCAGTTCTCGACATTGTATGAGGATTTCTCTCGTCTTCTGTCCTTTAGCATACTTGGTGTCTTTCTGGCAGAAAATGCACTCTGCCTCATAAGTCCTTGATGTGCTTGCACATTGTCTAGCTGCTCTCTGTGATCCTGTGTCTTGAGCAGGTTCACTGGCACTGGCACATTTGAGGATGCCATCAAGATGTCTTTTCATGGTGAAGAGACTGCGACATTTTCTGTGGTACTGGATTGTTGGAATCTGTCCATCAGGAAGGTTCGTAGCTAGTTTCAAAATTGCTGCATGTTTTCTGATCTGGGCTGCCCTCAGCAATGTTCTCCATGAGTCAATGTCTTGTAGTGAAACCAGCTTGTCTGTATTGTCATTGGAACAGTGGATGATGCACTCCACTCGTGGCCGCTTTAGTGGCAGGCTGCTTGCTCCGTCAGAGGCCATGTTCAGTCAGTTTTCACCTGCAACATAGAATTATCAATCCACATTACTATGTTGCACAAATTAGTAGTCTGCCAGTCCTTAATTATATTTAATTACACTTAATTAGACTGGTGAAACCAGTGGACTGATATCTGAAAGCAAATCAAGCATTCATGACTGGACTAATTCTAACCTGCAGGCTGCAAATGTATATCACCACTGATGAGGGGAAATCAGCACTTTACATATCTGTCATATATTTTCTGCTTAACTAAATAGACATAATTATTGCAGAGCCTCTTGTTCTTGCCTCACCTACCAGGAAGTATCCACCAGTGGCCAAGTATACGGAATACGGAAGAAAACTGGACACTGCCAGCATCCAACATATATTTTGTTCTTAACTAAGACACTAAAACTGAAGAAAAAGTTAGTTTCCACACATGAATAAATACAAGAATATGTATTATATAGTATAACATACATGTCTTTATTACAAACATCCATTTGCTAAGATATTTAAGCATGTTACATTGTCTATTCAGCTAAAAAAATGATTTGGAAGATGATACTAGTAACAACAGCGCAGAGTTGCGGTATCGCGATTAATGCAAAAACAGCTTTCCTGCAAGAAAAATGAAAAAGCTACCCATTTGGAATTGCTATCACATATTATTTTACTTATATGGGTGTAACAAATAAATTGGCACCATGGAACTTTTGCCACCTCGGGTGGTACCGATATCTGGTCTGGCCCATGGACTATTTAGGACTGGTCTCCTATATCTACTGCCCCTGATATATACAACTTGCATTCTCTTCCTGGAAGGCAAACCCAAATGATGGCAATCTCAGATTATTCCACAAAGACCGCAACAAGCGTGTGCCCACCCTCAGGAGATCCAGAAAACAATATCTGTCCTACCTCAAGGTTGAACTTTTAAACTTGTCTCCCTCGTCTAAAACAGCGTGGTGCCTTGGTCTGTCTTTGAAGTATGCTACCCCTCCATCCCTGCCTTCACTCTTGGTACCAACCCTACCAGTTGTACCCAACTGCTCCTGGACTATGGTTTTCTAGTTTTCTCCGGCACTTGAGAAAGTGAAGAAGGTTCTTTCTTTCAACCCTCGACTCTGATTATGCAACTGGACCGGACGACATCAGCTCACATGCCCTAAAAACCTGCTCTGCTACTCTTGCACATCCTCACTCTGCCATTTTCCCAATGTCATTTTCCATCTGCTTGGAAATCAGCCAGCATCACCGCAAAACAAAACGAGGCGCAAAAACCAATCCCCTTAACTACAGCCCAATTAGCTTACTTTCGGACATCAGCAAAGTCATGGAATCCATCATCGCAGTTGCCATAAAATCTTTCCTTTTCTCCAACAGCCTCATCCCAGATCATCAATTTGGCTTCAGACTCGGTCACTCTACCATGGACATGCTGCTTCTACTCTCCCAAGAATGGATGGAGAGCCTCAATGTCAGACATGAGATCAGGGCCATCTCTCTTGATATGTCAAGCTGTGAAGCTTTTTTTTTGGTGGTATCTCTGCTTCCACTACCTCCTTTCACGCATTGCCCCCTCTGCTCTTTCTGTGCTTTGTTCCCTGCGGGATGCTGTGGGGCGACCATGGTCCACCGGTAACCCCCTTCTGGTGAAACTCCCAAAATCCAGAAGCACTGCTCACCTCCACACATTCTTTCCTCTTTTTTTCCTGCCTGTGCACCCAACTTGCACATTCTCGTGAATCTCATTCTTTCTTACATGTCTTTAACACAAATGTTCCACCATCTCAGATCATCTCCCATCCAAAACCATGATATTTTCTGCCCTGTTAACCCAACCCCCAAAGCCCAGGTCCTTCAAAATTTCCAGTTTTTCTTTCCTTTGCTTCTGTCTCCATCTTCTCCACTCCATGCATCCTCCCCTACCCCTCATTCCTCCTCACATCCCATATTTGTTAAACTCTCCCTCTATTTTGACCTTCAACCCTGCTGTTGGTGTCCCCCTCCCTCCTTCTCTTTCTACTGTTCCTTTTGTTCTGTTGCCTCCTGATCCATTGTGTCCTAGCTCTTCCACGATCCTTGACTCTATATAAAAAGGAGGTCCTGCTGCTCCTCTGTCATCTTTGGAATTTGTTAAATACAAAGAACTGCACACTTTTACATCAATCCAAATAAGTCAGTTGAAGAGGGCCTTGTTCGCTCAAAATGACCACTGTTTCTCAGGTATCTCAATATGTTTTATGAATTGAACCCGGCTCTTCCTCGTGATGCGTCATCTACTAACTGCAATGAAAAGAACAGTTTTTTCTTCTGACTCTATTCCTGATTTTCCCAAACACTTGTCAAAATAAAAACCAGCTTCTCCATCACTAAATACTTCTTTTTATCGTTTCTACAATTCCCTTTGCCTGGAATGTTTCTTTTCATCTATCCCATGCTTTTCAACTGAATGAGAAAACAATTGTTAACAAACTTTTCAAAGGACTGAATAAGAAAGTAAGGAAAATCAATATGTTCCATGAAAGGTAATTGTATTTGACAAAAGGTTTTACAAGTGTCCTTGGAATAAATTGCAATCAATCAAAATTTCAATCAACACGTGCCCTTAGATAAAATTGCAATCAACTCAATTGTCCTTGGTATAATGCTCTAAAAACAGAGTTGAAATTGGTTATTCCTTTCATGAGCAATGATGTAACCATAAATATATATTCAGGTAATCATCCCTGAATTGAAAGCAAATTTTAAGGGGATTTTTAAGGTACCTTGGAATAACTGCACATTATACAGACTAGCAAATATCCATCTCACGGGTGGAATATTTCATGCTCAGATTGTTGTTGATGCCTCTGCCTTGCATTGTGACAAATGGAATCCAATATTTTGCTTGTTGTGCTGCTTTTGCCTTTTTTTCTTGGCATTGTGATGTACTTGTTTTAATTGCACTTTAATTTTGCTGCAAACAATATATTTTCCCAAAATAAATTATCTTCATTTTTTTTCCAGGAATTTTGGCCAAAGTATTCAACATTTTCAAGATCTGAATACCTCCACCCCCACTAAATCCACCATTTCCTGCAACTTTAAATTCATGACATTTTCTTGAATTAGGTCTCCTTTTTGAAAATTTGAGACCTCCTTTCACCTCCCTTTTGAGGCCCTCTCCCACGCCGCCTCCCCAAAGAAGAAAATGCCAAGATGGGCCAATTTTCTTTCTCCAAAACTTGATGGAATCAAACGAAACTTGCACAACCACAACTTCGGGATGCCATAATTAATCCCTGAAAGTTTCAGCTTCTTCAGTCAAAATCCTCTCAGAGTAGATGATACATACAGTACATTTTCTCTATTATATATAGACCAGCAGGGACCCTTGGAAATTCCACATAATGTAAAATATGACTTCAAGATCTCAACTCTCCCCACCCTGCTCCCTCACTCCCTCAGAAACCCCAACTCCTCAACCTCTGCCTCCCAACCCAAAGTCCTCCACCTCCACCTCCCAACCCCAAGTCCTCACCCCAATCTTAAGGCATCAATCCTCTTCTGACTCCAAGCCTTCAAACCCCCTTCCCGCCAGTCACGGTTATCTGTCCAACTCACAATCCTGCGAGATATGCGGAAAAGATATGTGCCATGAGCAAGTCATGGCCTGTCACGGTCACCTGTCCAACTTTCAATCCTGCGGAAAATTAATGTGACAATAAATGACCCGAAACCAATTATCTTCTTCCTGATACATATACTGTATATACACACATCGTTAAATAATGACCTCCGACAAAGTGTTGGCACACCACGCTGGCTATTTGTATTAACTAGCATGACTCAGCGTGCTCCTCATGCCTCACCACATGTCGTTTCAGAGGGGTAGGCATCTTTGTCCATGTCTGCTTTCTCAGGGAGTGAGGGATGGCCGGAATGGTGGGTGGGGGTTAGTGGTGGGATTGGTGGTTAGGTTGGTGGATTGGATTGGGTAGTGGATTTGGGATCGTGGGGATGAGGTGGATGGTGATAGTGGCCCAAATTTGGGTCTTCAGGGACTTTTGTGTCTTCAGGGTCTTTTGGGCCTTTGGGATATTTTGGGTCTTTTGGTTTCTCTGGGTCTTTGGGGTATTTTGGGTTCTTTGGAGTCTTTAAGGGTCTTTTGGATCTTTGGAGTGTTTTGGGTATTTAAGGGTCTTTGGGTTATTTTGAGTATTCAGGGTATTTAAGCATCTTCGGGGTCTTTTCGGTATTTGTGGTATTTTGGGTTTTTTTTTTTTTTTTTTGTATACAAGATCGAGGCTCGTGAAAGAGCGAACATTAATCACACAGAAAGACAAACCGACACATAAAACATATAACATCGGGAGCGGTAGACAAGATGGGGAGAGAGGGGGAAGGACACAAACACAACATTTGAGAGCAGGGACCGAGAGACATGGAGACATCGAGAGATCTGAGAGAGGGCGAGGGCTTTGGGGGGGGGCATGGGAAGGGGGGGTGGGAGAGGTATAAAACATATGGACACTGCCAGGACTTCCAGGAAACAAGTTGGAATTTCAAACAAGGTGGATCTGGGGTGAATTAGTGGGGGTAGAAAAGATCAAGGTTTTGGATGGGGGAAGATAAGAGATGGTGGTGAACAGCTGTTTTAAAGACCTGGAGGGAGGAGTGGGATTGAAGGGAGTGAGGGAGTTTGTTCCAGAGGCGGGAGAAAAGAGGAATGAAAGAGTGAAGGTGAGCAGAGAGCCGAGATTTCGGCAGTTTAACCATCAGAGGGTTGCTGGCAGATCTTGTGCGACCTGTAGGAATAGTTGGGGGACAGAGCACAGAGAGAGCTGGGGGTGCAAGGCCGGAGAGGAGTCGGTAGAAGACAGAAAGACCACCTACCTGCCTGCGGTGAGTGAGTGAAAGGCCCTCAGAGATAGCTTCATCGCGGGAGATTCCAATAATTCTGAAAGCTTTGGTTTCAACAGCGTGAAGCCGAGCTAGGTGTGAGGCAGGAGCACCGGCCCATAGGGGAGAACAGTATTCCATTGAGCTGCGGATGAAAGCCTTGTATGTGGTGAGGAGCTCAGGTGTGCCAAGGAAGGACTTCGCACGACGGAGGATGCCCAGTCGGCGACTGGCTTTGGAGGCCAGCTTGGAAATGTGGTTTTCCCAAGAAAGATCATGGCAGATAGTGAGACCCAAAAGCTTGAGCGACAGAACTTCTTGGAGAGGATTGTTGAAAAAGTAGATGGGAGGGTTGGCCAGTCGATCTTTTCGGAGAGACATAGTAAGAGTGTGAGATTTGTCAGGATTGAAAGACATGGTCCGCTTGTTTGACCAGTCTGTGATTTTGTCCAAGTCTTCAGAGAGTGAGGAGGCTGCAGACTGCCGATCTGAGGGAAGAGGAATGGAGCGGCAGAGAGTGGAGTCAGTCACGGTTATGACTCAGTCACGGTGTCAGTCACGGTGTTTTGGGTGTTAAAGACTGGGTCTTTAAGGGTCTTCGGTATTTTGGGCCTTTGGAGTCTTTAAGGGTATTTGGGGTCTTCTGTGTCTCAAAGGGTATTTTGGGTCTTCAGGGTGTTTTGGGTGTTTTGGGTCTTCAGGGCCATTTGTGTCTTCAGTGTCTTTTGGATCCTCTGGGCCTTTAAGGGTCTTTGGGGTATTTTGGTTCTTCAGGGTATTTAAGGGTATTTTGGGTCTTCATTATCTTTAAGTGTCTTTGGGATCTTCAGGGCATTTTCGGTCTTCAGGGTGTTTTGGGTCCTCATGGTGTTTTGGGTCTTCAGGGCGTTTTGGGTCTTCAGGGCGTTTTGGGTCTTCAGGGCGTTTTGGGTCTTCAGGGTGTTTTGGGTCTTCAGGGTGTTTTGGGTCTTCAGGGTGTTTTGGGTCTTCAGGGTCTTCAGGGCCATTTGGGTCTTCAGGGTATTTTGGATCCACTGGGCCTTTAAGGGTATTTTGGGTCTTTGAGGTGTTTTGGGTCTTTGGGGTCTTCAGGTGCTTTTGGTTCCTCTGAGTCTTTAACGATCTTTGGGGTGTTTTAGGTCTTCGGGGTCTCCTGGGTGTTTTGGGTCTTCGGGGTATTTTCTTTGTGTCTTTCAGGGTCTTTAAGGGTCTTTTTGGGTCTTCGTGGTATTTTGGGTCTCTGCAGTCTTCAGGGGTCTTGGTGATCTTAAGGGTCTTGGGGGACTTAAAGGGTCGTCAAAGGTCTGAGGGGTCTACGCAGTCTAAAGGGTCAAAATGTATATTCCAACAGTATGTAATTAAGAGTTCACAGACTGTGTTTTGGGTGTTAATTATATTTGAAGAAGGAGAAGACGTTTTGGTCACAAATAAACATATAAACACCATCACATACGTTTTCTCTATTTATCTATTATAATAAGATGTAGCAGGAAGTGATGTAACAGGATGTGACCGAAGAGGAAGTGACGTTCCTGAGCCTTCCATAACTTGTAATTATATCAATCCCTCACAATCCTGGTCGTTACTCCTTCAAAATCATTGCCTTAAGTATAAAGGTGTCCTTTGGCAGTTCATTTGGTAATGTCTTAAAAATTTTGAATATATAGCGATTGAAACATTTTTAGTGTGAGCTGAATTTGCATTTATGGCTCGGTTGGTCTGGCCTGGTACCCATTGTCATCAACCACTGTAGTTGGCACTATTATTAGGTTATGTAGCTTTTTCTTTCACATCAACAGAGTGCTGAATTTGCATTTTGTGGCCTTGGAGCCTTGTGAGTAATCGCTCTGTATTTTGTTTTTCAGTTTTACTCCTTGTTCATCGACTACATGCCTGTGTGTCTTCAATAAAACACGGGAGCTTGGAGGCAATTCACCGACTCCCATGTCATTTATGAATGGACTTTGGCTGTCTGTCTAATTACATACAGTTACGCATATGGAGGACAGCACAATCATGTCTAACTGCACCACTAAAGTTACACTCTACACTCTGTCACTACTTCTTGATATGAGGTGTGCTTGGCGAAGCACTCGCAGGCACCTTCACACTCATTATGCACGACGCAGGGTTTAACACAGCTAATCCTCACAGCTCGTTTTATGAAGAAATATGTTTGCGTATGTACCGCTTTATACAATGGCCGCTCTCGTTCAAGTGGTTGTGGACTTGCGGTGAGATAATGCACATTCGCAGTGGAGTGAAAACGTGCCTCTGTCTTACTGCTCCTGAAAACGTGCCTCTGTCAGGGTGGCATAGTTACGACCCCGACGGATCGGTAACCGACACAATTTCGGTCTTTGAGGCCGGCCGATAGGCACAGTGTGACCGGCCAATTGGTGGAGTTTGTCCGCACAATGTGGGCGCTTTCAGGATGAACTTTAGCCGGGGAGCGTTTGGGCGCCCCGGTCTGATACTGCCGCCCACGCGCAGAACAACTTATGAGTGCACGTGGGTCCCGGCGGTCCCACTGGCCTAGCGCTACCATCTTTAGACAGCGAAATCCGTCCCCGGGCACCAGCGCCTACTCCCGAAAGTTGAGAGAATAGCGGCGTCAGGCACGGTAGGACACCCGCGGAGCCCCGGCGGACCAGGGACGCACGAGCCTACGCGTTAGCATGCTACGGCGGAATCAACGGCTTCGGCCGCACCGGAAATGAACTGGTTCGACGCCCGCGCTAGAGATCTTATCTTACGATAATTTGCAAAAATCGAATAATTTGAATTGAAAATCTAAAAAAGCAAATAATTGCCTCGGCCAAATTTCTAACGACATGGGTTTAATCTCTACTTGAGGAATGCCACATAGTTATTTGAGCAGTGCGTAAGTTAACAGACTGCTGTCTCGATCGCTGAGATCGATCTTCACAAGGCTTGTAACACCTATTGGCTCAAAATCCTTTTAACTGTCACTTTGGTAGTTTTACAATGAAGGGGAAATGTATAGGAGTGAATAGCGAATGACAGCTCCGAGGCATATTTGCCGTCTCGTAGTGGTGAGCACCCAAATGGCGACCGTAAGATATTTTTTATCAGGATGAAATTGTGGGTGGAGTCAGGCCAGCTGTCCAACCAATCGGTGGGAATGAATGTTACAGAAACAGGCACGCATGAACAAGCATATTGTTATACAAGATTGAAAATATCCAGGATGCGAAATGCAACACTAAAGCTTCTCTAGATTTGGTCACTTTATTTAATAACAATAAAAGCAAACAAAATAAAAGATTCAAGATCTTGTTTGAGTTTAGGTTGAGTTTCCTGTGTTTGGAATGTTTTCCATTGGACAGTTTGCAACAAATCACCTTTGGATATTCAAAATGGAATCTATTATCCATTATGGCCAAGAATGCTTGGTTTGGACTATGATTTTGATGTCAAGATACCAAATCTCTTTATCAAGGATGGCAAATCAGGATGTCAGAGTGGTGCTATGAAAGGCAGAATGCAGTCAGTTCTCGTGAGATAGAGGTCGAAATGGGTCATCGTAAAAGCCTTTTCGATGCATCTAAATGTGAGCCTTCATATTTGCCTTCTGGTGCATGAAAGGTAACCATTGATTGTCATTACAGTCATTTATATATGTTATAATCACTGCAATTGCAGAGAGAAATTGTGGCTTTTGAGTGACTGGTGGCTTGTTCATGAATATTCACGAAAACTGTTTATTTTTAAGGTAGTCTCATGTTCTCAGGAATGCCTTTCCAGAAGGAAATGGAACTGACCATTTAAATGGTACAATTATACCTTGTACTCGTATATCACAACAATAAGGGCATTTTTTGAAGTAACACCATTTGACAGAAAAATGTAGGCCTAAAGCTTGTTTGTCATGCACAGCATGAACGCAAAGCCATTAGGGAGTCCTTTTGCTAATTTGTTATTTTCCATTTACCAGGAAACTGGTCAGGTCACTGCAGACACCCTGAATAACCACAAATAAATGCTATAACATGCTTCTACGGTACAACCCTCCAGATGAGACAAAATATATTTTCTCAAAAAAATTATATTGTACTCATCTTGTTCTTGTTCATCTTGCTTATGAAGCTTTCGCAACAAACAGCGAATAAGCCAAATTACAATGACACTGTTTGACTTGGCCATGACCTCATTGCATTGTATCCACAACTTGATGGCTAAATTTTCTTTCAATCAAACAATTAATTGAAATAGTTATTGCATATACATAGCCCCTCAAATAGTATCCAACGGTCATCACTGAATATCCATATTTCTTATAGTTATTGCTTGACATTTATGAGCAGAGTCTGCATGACCATTCGACTGCTCCCCAAGGTCTACTTTTACAAACGACGCCACGTTATAGTTTATGCTGCCACATTATATTGGAGATGAGACAGCTGGCTTTACACAATATACTCTTCTCCTACCTACGCTCCCCGATCCCACCCCCCACGCCAATTTCATGCTTGCGCAGAAATGTAGCACTCTTTTCTGCCATTCAACCAAGACAGCAGTTTCACTTGGATTTGCTTGGCCAAATATCAAATGCAAAAGACAAAGCTCAAAAGCAAGCATAGAAAGCACTATGCAAGGAAGCACTAACAACAACAAGCATTCTGAGTATTGCGCTGCAATACATGTCCCCGACCGGCATTGGGTAGCACTGTCATAGAAGACAGTATTCTGACTTACCGCACTCCAAATTATAGTCCGGAAAACTGTTGGGGAAATTCCCAAAGTTCAAAGTGCCATAACTTTGTCAAAAATGATCGAAACGTCGTGAAGTTCGAACTTGATCTGTAACTTATCATGAGGAAACCATGTACCAAGTTTGAAATCATTAGCATTGAGAGTTTAGGAAAAAAAATCCTGGAAAACTGTTCTTTGCCTGATGGACTGACATACTGACAGACGGAGGGACGGAGTGCAAACCTATAGTCTCCTCCGGTGTACACCGGTAGGGGACTAATAACTAGAAAGCATCTGAAAATGCAAAGCCCGTCTGTGTCCATTTCTATTCAGATGTCTTCTTCTTCCGTATGCTCAAAATAACGAAAACAAGTTTAAAAAAATACAAAAATCAAAATTTATGATTTAATGCAGCCTTCACCTTTGAGCTTTAGATCTAAAAAAAATAATCAGCTTATAGCTTTTGATTGATGAACCAATTCTGTGATCCAAAATGCAAATTCTTAACATTTCAGGTCAATTAGAGGAAAATTGACGATTTTATGCAACTTTGACCTTTTGTTTGAAAAAAAAAAATCGACTCCTACCTTTTGATTGGTGAACCAATTCAGTGACACAATATGCAATATTTTTTTTTATTTCAGGCCAATGTGATGAAAATTGATGATTTTATGTGATGCTGACCTTTGACCTTTTGACAAAATTATTAATTTGTTCTCTCCATATTCTCATAATAAAGCTTTTTTGAAATTTGATGACAAAACTCAAATGGTAAATTTAAATTTCAGGTCAATTGGATGAAAATTGACGATTTGTGATGCTGACCTTTGACCTTTTGACCAAATTATTAATTTGCCCTCTCCGTATTATCATAACTAGCAACGGTACCCGCCCTAAGGGCGGGGCTTCAATTGGGAGACCCAAATGAAAAGGCAAAATATCAGAAATTGAAGGCTTTTTTTGTTTTAAACTATTTATATAAACATCCGTAAATCATATCACACGCAAATCATCAAAATCTAAACAGTATTTGTAGAATTTCAATAAAAGCCACATCACTGTTCATATCGGTAAATATTATTCCATCGTGTTTGGAAAAACTGGAAAATTGGAAAAATTGGAAATTGGGAAAACAATATTGCCTCTTTTACTCCAGGGGGTCCCAGGATTACCCACCCAAAATATCGTTGCGATCAGTTCAGCCGTTTTTGCGGTACCTGGGAACAGACGGACAGACAGACAGACATTTGGTGAATTATTATCACAATAGAGTTTGGGTGAAAATTTGATGACAAAACTCAAATGGTAGAAAAGTTACGGCCCAGACACACACACACACACACACACACACACACACACACACACACACACACACACACACACACACACACACACACACACACAGTGATTACAAAACCCCATCTCCTGCCAAGCCCGGGACGGGCTAACTAGAACAGCATTCGGTAGAGAGCATACCTCCGCCAAGCTGAACAGTTTACATTTTGTATCCTACTGATAGGTCATATCTGGATTCGGACGTGAACCAAAATGGAACCATTTCTTCCTCGTCATACACCCAACCTGTCCACCAAGTTTCGTCTGAATCTGTGCATAGCTTTTTCAAATATCATGTTATATATCGTTTTTATCCCCATCACTTAATGGTGAAGATTCACTTAAAAATTATCAGATTAGGATCTTCACTAAAATCGAATCAAGTCTTCCTTGACATTATCGGATTCGGATCTTCACTAAAATCGAATCAAGTCTTCCTTGTCATTATCGGATTCGGATCTTCACTAAAATCGAATCAAGTCTTCCTTGTCATTATCGGATTCGGATCTTCACTAAAATCGAATCAAGTCTTCCTTGTCATTATCGGATTCGGATCTTCACTAAAATCGAATCAAGTCTTCCTTGTCATTATCGGATTCGGATCTTCACTAAAATCGAATCAATTCTTCCTTGTCATTATCGGATTCGGATCTTCACTAAAATCGAATCAATTCTTCCTTATCATACACCCAATCTGTCAACCGAGTTTCGTCCGAATTCGCCAATTTTTTAGAAACAGACAAATCGTGGTGAAAACATAACCTCCACCCACCTTTGGTGGCACAGGTAATAAAAAAAATTTAAATTATGATTTGGCAAACACTGCACACTTCATAAAGCTGCACCACTGGCACATCTATCTCTACCTGGGCACTTCTTCAAACTCACCGAACATCAGAAAACCAAGCAATGTCGGCATGTCGCAATACCAGGATAAATGATGCCCTTTGAATCAAGAATTTCATTTACTAAGCAACGACTTGTGCAAAACTAGAGGTGATTTCACCGGATTTCTTGCCAATATGGTGTTCTAATTCAGCCGACATTAACGACACGTGGATGACCTTCTGATAAACTGTAAGCTGAGCACAATTACAGTCACGAAATGCCCCATCTGCAATATCATGATTAACGATCCCACAAGAACTAATGTCAAAATTTTTATTGTGCATGCAGACTGCACCGCAATCAAAAACTACATCTCATGGAGATAATGGGTTTCTTCAGTCACGGGTCATCATATTGTAGCAAATTATTCAAATCGTCTTTCAAAGTGTACGACATATTCTCAAAGAAACGGTGAACGCAGCACTTTTTAAACAAAAGGCCACCATTTTCAGGACATCTCCCAACCATGTTGCGGAGACTTACGGGCTAGTTATTGCAGCTGGTTGTTCCAAACATGAAAGGAGATTTTTTTTTTTATCCCAGTGAAAGAAAACTCCTCCGAGAGATGAACTTACTGCTGAAAAATCAAAAAAAAAGAAAGTCGTTTAGCCCCAATTTGCATAGCACAGTTCAAGTGTGGCTTGTTCTTCAGGGTCACAGTCAGTGCCTGCTGTCCCTTTCATGGTGTACTGCTTGCTTCTTTTTTTTTAAGAAAGAAGGTCAAAGTCGGACATTAAATCCAGAGCTCAAACGGCTATTGTTTGGACAGCCGACACTTCAGATGTTATGGCCACCAGCGAAGCAATCCAATGGATCCCAGGAGCTCATCGGCACGATTTCCCATCTGGATAGTCCCGCCATGGACGCTGCCGCAATGCCGTCTCCGGCCACTCTCTCGCACAGCTGCACGAACTGGACTCGAGTACGTTTGTGTTGCTTCGTGGCTTCAAAGCCTTCGTGAAAAGCTGCAGTTTAGTTGAATGGCGTATCCTTATTCACACAAAGTTCAACGACCTCAAACATCTTACAGGACGGTGGTATAAATCTACTTTTGTATGGTTTATGTAAATTGTCATTCGTCTTCCACAGTTTATGCAAGTTTAACTCTTTGGGACTTTGCATACGTCATGTTACGAAATTGTGTGTGTGTGTGTGTGTGTGTGTGTGTGTATGAGTGTGTGTACCTGTATGTATGTGTATGTGCGTGTGCATGTATGTATGTATGTGTGTATGTGTGTGGGTGTGTGTATATGTATGTGTGTGTGCATATGTATGTGTGGGTGTGCATGTGAGTATGTCTGTATGTGTGTGTATGTTTGTATGTATTGTGTTTGTCTGTATGTGTGTGCGTGTGTATATAAGTGTGTGTGCATATGAGCGTGTGTGTGTATGAGTGTGTGTGCATATGAGCGTGTGTGTATATGAGTGTGTGTGCATATGAGCGTGTGTATATGAGTGTGTGTGTGTATGTCTGTATGTATGTGTGTGCATGTGTGTATATGTGTATGTCTGAATGTATGAGTGTGTGTGTGTATATGTGTTTGCATCTTGTGTGTATGTATGTATGAGTGTGTGTGTGTATATGTGTTTGCATCTTGTGTGTATGTATGTATGAGTGTGTGTGTGTATATGTGTTTGCATCTTGTGTGTATGTATGTATGAGTGTGTGTGTGTATACGTGTTTGCATCTTGTGTGTATGTATGTATGTATGTGTGTGTATGTGTGTGTATGTGTCTCCATGTGTATGTGTCTCTATGTATATGTGTGTGTATGTCTGTATGAGTGTATGTATGTGTATACGTATGTATTTGTAAATTATACACCTTTACAATATGAACTGACCAGTACTATGCTTGATTGAGAGGCTTGAATATTCCTCAGATGTTCTGACCACCAGTAATGCAATCCAGGAGATCCCAGGAGCTCATCAGCATGCTTTCCCATCTGTATGAATACAGGGCGTTTCAAAAAGATTGATACAACTTTGACTTCCTGCCATTTCTTTGTTTTTTGACCTATACCATTTTCCTTTTCAGGGTTTGGTGGTGTTATCGTGATATTTGTTCCATGGGATTTCTGGCTCCGTAGCTCAACTATTCCACTCAACTATTCAACTATTCCACCCCAATTCCACTTTTTTGAAATACCAACTTCTGTCCTGGAAGTCCTTGGTGTTCTTGTGTTTTATACTTCTCCCTCCCTCCCCCTTCCCACGCCTCCTCCCCCCCAAGCCCTCTCCCTTCCACACATCTCCCTGCTCTCAAATGTTGTGTTTGTGTGCTTCCCCTTCTCTCCCCATCTTGTCTTCCGCTCCCTCTTTTTATATATTTTGTTTGTCTGGTTGATTTGTTTGTGAAGTAAATGTTAGCTCTTTCACGAGCCTCGATTCGGTATCCAAAAAAACAAAAAAAAACAAAAAAAAACTATGCCATTATCATTGGAGCAGAAGACAATGGTGGCTCTGTGGTATGAGACTAAATCATATGTAGACACCCGCCGGAGGTTCTGCCGGGAATACGACCTCAGAACACGTGATGGACCCACAAATTGTGCCATTCAACGTATTGTGAAACATTTTGAGCACAAGTGCACAACCAGAGCAAGGGCAACAGTGGCAGGCCAGCATCAGAAACCAAGAGCCAAGCCAACATCGACGCCCTGCGGGATTCTGCAGTGGACAGTCCCAAGAAGTCCCACCACCGGCGCTGCCAGGAGCTGGACATCAAACCAATGTCAGTGTGGTGTATCCTCACTAAGGAACTGAAGCTTTTCCCATACATCATCTCTATCGGGCATAAACTGAGTCAAGATGACATGAGGAGACTTGATATGTGCAATTGGCTCAGTGACAGGATGGAGCGGTACCCAAACTGGATCAACCTGATGTTCAGGTTCAGTGATGAAGCCCATTTCCACTTGGACGGTGCCATCAGGAACCACAACATTTTCTGGGGTGGGGGGGGGGGGGGGGAGGGCAGAACCGTCTGAGACCAACAGGAAAGTTGGACAGAACTTTGGAGTCAGGATGCCTGTCTGAACCCCAGAGGGGCACACATCGAGAACGTCAATTGCAAGCATTTTGCATAAATGCCAATTACAGACCTTGGGCTCTCACTAACTCAAGCAGTAACTTACTGCAATAGCAATCATTGATATAAAATACCATGTCATAATCTTTCAAGAAATGTTTGGTTCACCTTCCTGAGGTTTCTGTGTCTTTGTAAATAAACGTTTAAAGTTGTTTCACTCTTTTTGAAACACGCTGTACACGCGGTTGTTTGCCATTGCCTTACTAGTGCAAATCCTGGACGTATGAAATTTCCACAACGCACAGACACTCAATATACTACTCTTTTCAAAAGATGGCCTGTGATCTTTAATGTCCAAATTTGAGTGACAGCAAACACAACAGCTGGATATATATCCCCGATGAAAGGATGGCATTATCAATGAGGCACCACCTGCCTGTGGAGCACCAGGACAACAGCTTGAATCCTCTCAATCAGCACATGAACCCAGATTTGACAACTCAAAGGTGAGCAAATGACCTCCAGACAACCCTGTCGTTCCATTTTCATTTTCTTTCGTGACAAAATTATTTTATACGTTGCATGCAGCAGGAAACATTTATTCATTGAAAACACAATATGAATATTTTGGTCCCTACGTTCATCCCGTATTCTTCTTCTGCTTATCTACCCGTTAATAACTTTTCGCTTGCGCCAGGCACTGTGGCTATATATCCAAAGGAAATTTCCAGTTTTACATCGTTTTAAGACAATTAGTAGCTTCAGCTGAACTTCGGTTAAAATTACCCTGCAGTCACCTGGATAAACAAAAGGTTGGCTCTAGTCAATATAACAACTGCTTTTATGACGATACGAGGAAGAGTACCCATCCCAAGTGACAGGGAAAAGCTATCCCTCTCCTCTTTCTCCCTCTCCCCCACTCCTCTCCTCCCCTCCTCTCTCCCCCACTCCCCCCCCCCCCGGCCACTCCCCTTCCACCCACACCCTATATGATAAATTTATGTTATTGTGGTGCTGCGCACACACGACTCGGTTGCCAGAGAGGTAGGCCACAATGCGTTGATACAACAAGAGTCTTTATTCAGAGCTCGCACTTCAGCACTCGGCGGGCTCGAGCTGAGAGCCCGCATATATGTCCCGAGGCCACGCCTTGCCCCCGGACGTGGCCGATCGGTCGAAAGGCGGGGCATGCATTTTAGTTCCCCGCCTGGACGCTCGCGCCACCCACTGGTGCACGGAATTATTGCCCCTTGTGCCCGCCACACGTGCCCCCCCAGAATTCCCACGCACCTGAAGGGTGAGCTTGCGGGGAAGCCGGATGACCCGGCCGAAACGCCCCCTGGCGATGCGTGCAGGGCTGGGGGGTAGCGGGATGGCGGGGCTGGGGCGTGCCGGGGGTCTGACCGCCGGGGGGCGGCCTCGACGTGGAGGCAGAGCTGCTTGCGGGGGGTGGTCCAGATCGAGGTGGGCCGGCCTGAGGCGGTCCACTGAGATACGATCCGGGGCACCGCCGATGTCGACGGTGAAATATTTGTCCCCGGTCTCCAGCACGCGGAAGGGCCCGTCGTACGGGGGCCGTAGCGGTGCCCGGTGGGCGTCGTGCCGGACGAAGACGTACTCCGCCGTGCGAAGCTCCGGGGCGACGTGGGAGGACGGGTAA
This sequence comes from Myxine glutinosa, assembly GCF_964187855.1. Classification (NCBI taxonomy): domain Eukaryota; kingdom Metazoa; phylum Chordata; class Myxini; order Myxiniformes; family Myxinidae; genus Myxine; species Myxine glutinosa. The sequence continues at coordinate 324,505,513 of NC_136261.1, forward strand.
CCGTGGTGTGCCGTCGGCACTGGGGCGAACCTCCGAGCGGTCTCCTGCAGGGTGGAGCGCTGTCGCGCCGCAGACCAAGGAGCCGTGGAGTCGGGGTAAATTCGCCCGGTACCCGCAGTGGTTGCCCGAAGACCAGCTCCGCCGAGGACGCACGCAGGTCGTCCTTGGGCGCCGTCCTGAGGCCCAGCAGGACCCAGGGGAGCCTGTCGGCCCAGCTGCCGTCACGGAGGCTGGCCCGGAGTGCGGCCTTCATCGAGCGATGAAAGCGCTCGCACAGGCCATTGGTCCAGGGGTGGTAGGCCGTGGTGCGGTGCAGTTGGACGGCGAGCCCTTGCACCACCACGCCCCAGAGCTCCGAGGTGAACTGGGGGCCGCGGTCGGACGATATGTCCGAGGGGGCACCAAACCGGGCAACCCAAGTGGCGATGAAGGCTTGTGCCACATCAGCCGCAGACGTCGCCGCCAATGGCACGGCCTCCGGCCACCGTGTGGTGCGGTCCACCATGGTGAGGAGGTGGGTGAACCCCCGTGAGGGGGGCAGAGGTCCCACCAAGTCGACGTGGACGTGGTCGAACCGACGCTCGGGCACCGTAAACGGGGCCAACGGGGCCTGGGTGTGGCGGTGGACCTTTGCGCGCTGGCACGCGAGGCAAGTCCTGGCCCAGTCGTGGACGTCCTTCCTGAGGCCATGCCAGACGAACTTCGCCACGACGAGCTTCTGGGAGGCCTTCGTGCCCGGGTGGGACAGGCCGTGGATGGCGTCGAAAACCGGGCGCTGCCAGCCAGCGGGCACGATGGGGCGAGGCCGGCCGAGGGAGACGTCACACAGGAGGGCCGCGCCCGCGACGTCGAACAGCACCTCGGTGATGCGGAGGCCCGTGACGGCGGTCCGCAAGGCCTGGACGCCAGGGTCGGCGGTCTGATCCTCCGCCATCCGGGCATAGTCGATCCCGAGGTGGACCGAGTGCGCGACGGACCGGGAAAGGCAATCCGCCACCGGGTTGTCTAAACCCGCGACGTGACGGATGTCCGTCGTGTACTCGGACATGGCAGAGAGGTGACGTTGCTGCCGGGCCGACCATGGCTCGGCGACCTTGGCCATCGCGAACACAAGGGGCTTGTGATCAACGAAAGCCGTGAATGGGCGGCCCTCGAGCAGATGGCGGAAGTGTCAGACCGGCAGGTGGAGCCCGAGCAGCTCGCGGTCGAAGGTGCTGTACCGGCGTTCGTGCGGGCGCAGCTGCCGGCTAAAAAACGTCAGGGGCTGCCAAGCACCACACACCCACTGCTCGTGCACTATTCCGATGCGTCGGTGGTGAGGGCGATCGGTGCATCGGGCGCCGGGTGCGCCAGCATGGTGGCGTTGGCCAAGGCTAGCTTTGCGCCTGCAAATGCCGCGGCCATCGGCTCCGACCAGGCGATGTCACCTTTGCCCGGCTTCCCCCAGAGGGCCTCGTGCAGGGGGCGCAGGAGCTGGGCGACGCGGGGCATGAAGCGGTGGTAAAAATTGACCATGCCCAGGAATTCCTGGAGCCCCTTGATCGTGCGGGGGCACGGGAAACTCTTGACGGCCTCCACCTTGGCCGGTAAAGGGACGGCCCCGTGCCTGGTGATGCGGTGCCCCAAGAAGTCGATGGCAGCGACGCCGAAGCGGCACTTCGCGGGGTTTATGATCAGGCCATGCTGGCCCAGGCGTTCGAAAAGCGTGCGGAGGTGGAGCAGGTGCTCCTCCCGGGACGCACTCGCGACTAGGATGTCATCCAGGTAGACATAGATGAAAGGTAAGTCACGCAAGACGCTGTCCATGAGCCGCTGGAACGCCTGGGCCGCATTTTTCAACCCAAAAGGCATCCGCAGGAACTCAAAGAGGCCGAAAGGGGTGATGACGGCCGTCTTTGGGACATCGTCCGGTTGTACGGGGACCTGGTGGTAGCCCCGGATGAGGTCCACCTTGGAGAACACGGTCGTGTTTGCCAACCGGCAGAAAAGTCTTGGATATGCGGGACCGGGTAGCGGTCGGGGGTGGTGGCATCGTTGAGCCGGCGGTAGTCACTGCACGGCCGCCATCCACCGCCGGGCTTCGGCACAATTTGCAGAGGAGAGGCCCAAGCGCTGTTGGAGCTCCGTACGATACCCAGTCGTTCCAGCGTGGCGAACTCCGCTTTCGCCACGGCGAGCTTCGTGGGGTCGAGGCGGCGCGCCCGGGTGTAGACCAGTGGGCCGACGGTGGGGATATGGTGCTCCACCCCGTGCTTGACGGCCACCGCTGAAAAGGTGGGCCGCGTGAGTGCCGGGAAACTGGGGAGGAGGCGGGTAAACTCGTCCGCTGCCGGAAGCGTACAAACTAATCTTGCAGGGACGGAACCATTCAGCAAGCCGCTTGGCAAGCCGCTCGGTGAGCCGCTCAGTGAGCTGCTCAACGAGCCGCTCAGCGAACAAGCGAGCGAGCTGAAGGTTTCGGCCTTTTTTTTATTTTTTATACAAAGTCGAGGCTCGTGGAAGAGCTAAAGCCTAGGTCACACATAGGCGGATTTGTCGGCGACTACTGGCGACTGAAAAAATCGCCACCACCCGCCGACAATCGTAATGAAACCATAATGGACGGTCGCCTGTAGTCGTGGTTATCCTCCCCAGGTCGCCTGCAGTCGGCAAGAGCCGCAAAGGGGCAAAATAATTTTTCAAATGTTTAAAAACGGCGCGCTCAGTCGCAATCGAAAAAAATCCACCATGCTGTCGCGATGGAACCGCCATGCTGTCGTCGGTGTCCGTAATAAGAGCGTAAAGCGGCCGCAACCCAGTCGCTCATAGTCTTCTGCAATCTCCCCACCAGCCAGCACGGCAGAGATGCGAATGCCATACGGCCTTCCTGCGGCATCTTCCCGACTACGGGCCGACACTGTTGCGGCTGCGTATCGACTACAGAAGAACTGCCACGTCTCCCCTGCGGCTATGGGAGACTGAAGACGACAGCAGTAGGACTAGTGGCGGCCGAGTTACGGCCATTGGCGACAGAGATACGACTGCCTGGTGACTGCATTACGGCATACCACGATTTTCAGGCCAGGTATAAATAGGGGTGGACATTTCAGCTCACTGCAGTATGTTCTATGGTCAAGGTCTACCAAGAGTCGCTCTACCAGCATCTATCATGGATGATGAACATAGGATGAAGCTGGTCCTTCTGAATGACTTGGCAGCACTGGATCAGGATATTGCTGCGAATGACCTACTGCTGGCTCACGCTGAGGAGCAGCATCAAGAAAGAGGACAATGGAAGGAGAGAAGACATTGGGTGAGGCCGTGGCTCCTGCGACGACCAGCTCTAGGGCAGTATGAGCAGCTCATGGTAGAGCTCAGGGGCGAAGACGTGCAGGGCTACAAGAACTTCACCAGGATGGAGCCAGCCCTGTTTGACGAGCTGCTAGAGCGTCTCGGTCCTCGAATCACCAAGCAGCTCACATTTTGGCGTGAACCAATAGAACCAGGTCTGAGACTGGCAATCACCCTGAGGTACCTTGCGTCAGGGGATAGCTACATGTCCCTGCAGTACAACTTCCGAGTGGCCCACAACACCATCGCCCTCATTGTACGTGATGTCTGCCAGGCCATCGTTGATGAATACCTGGAGGAGGTCGTCAACACTCCCTCTACACCAGAAGAGTGGAAGACAGTAGCTGAGCAATTTGGACTGAGGTGGCAGATGCACCATGCCCTAGGAGCACTCGGTGGCAAACACATCCGCATCAAAGCACCGAAGAAGTCTGGGTCCGTTTTTTTCAACTACAAGAAGTTCTACTCCATAATCCTGATGGGGCTGGTTGATGCCAACTACCAGTTCATCTGGGTGAACATGGGAGCGAACGGATCGTCATCAGATGCCCAGATTTGGAATCAGTGCGATCTGAAGTTGGCTGTTGAAGATCACGCCATCGGCTTGCCAGAACCAGACCCTCTGCCTCATGATGCCCGAGACATGCCGTACTTCATCATCGGCGATGCGGCCTTTGCGCTGAAGACCTGGATGATGAAGCCATATGGCAGGAGGAACTTGGACCATGAGGAAAGGATCTTCAACTACCGCTTGTCTAGAGCAAGGCGCATCGTGGAAAACGCTTTTGGGATCCTATCCAACCGGTTCCGCTGTCTACTCACAACCATGGCCCAGACACTCGATAGTATCATCCTGGCCACCGTTTGTCTCCACAACCTGATGCGTCTGCATTATCAAGCTCAGAAGGACGAGGTGATGGACCATGAAGACAATGACCACAACGTCATCCCAGGCTCCTGGAGGGAAGGTACGCAGCTGGCCGACATGGAAGAATGGGGGGTTAGAGGGAACGTGTACGCCCGTGTAGCCAAGGACCAGAGGAACTACCTCAAGACCTACTACAACTCCCCTGCCGGCTCCATTCCATGGCAAGACAGGATGGTGTGAGGGTCTCCGTGGAGTGAGGTCCAGTGGTGCCGACAATTGTTATGGCTTTATTGTGTGGACGTGGGACTTTTGGGAACCTTATTTTTTTTGGGGACTTTGGCCCTTTGGAAACTTAATTTATGGGACTTGGGACCAGTGGAAATAATGTGTTGGACTTTATTTTCATTCTCTCTCCCTGCAGAAAAATTTGATTATTACATTGCAATGATACATCTTTATTAGACTTTGTTTTTGCACATCAAACCTCTTTATGCTTCATGTCATACATCATTGAAATGAATAAAGGGAAATGTAAAAGAGAGCCATAAAGTAAAAAAAAAAAAAAAAAACCAATGCAAAGTTGTTCATATTTTATTTGTATTTATTTCATTTGTTCATATTAAATAAAAAATTGGTCATAGCACAACTTTCCAATAATCAATACTCCTGACTGCCAGAGTCATCGGCATCGTCAGCTGGTGGCAGGGTCGGTGTAGACATCCCCACAGTGTCCGCGGCGAAACTCCCAAGGAGCCTTGACAAACCCGCGAATGCCGAGATGTTCGTCAGTGGTGTGAGGTTCTCTGCACCACCCGTAGACTGTGGCGCCTACCGGAGCACCAAAGGTGGGAGTGGTGCTGTCCCAAACAAGCTGTGCCGTCAAAGGTGTAGCAGGGTAGATCGCGGTGATCGCTGGTGGGGGTAGAGGTGCCATCATGGTCTGCTGTGGTGGGACTGGCATCTGTGCTGGCATCTGCTGCTGCACCATCACCTGTGGCTGATGATGAAGGCGCTGCGAGGCATCACTATACCTGATCATCAGGCTAATACTGTCCCTCATGAAGTCGCTCCAGATGCTCTCGTGGATCGATGGCAGCAGAGTAGTGATCCACCGATCCCAGGCAACACGTGGACATGTCGGGACGGCGGCCTCCCGCAGATGGGCCCGGATCTCCTGCTGCAACTCGGCTGATGTGCGAGCCCTCTCCTCCAGTCTAGTCACGGTGGAGTCATCACTGTGGCGCTTCCTCTTCTTGGTAGCAGGGGCCGGGGGGGGGGGGTCTGGGACTGCGATGACGGGAGTGGAGTGCTAGCCCGAGACAAGGGATCCTCGACAATCGTCTCCAAGATGTCGTCGTCATCAAGAGGAGCAAGGGGAGCAGACACCGGAGCAGCAGGCGCAGGCACAGCATATGGGACCTCAGGTGGTGGTAGTTGCGATGCAGCAATCGTCCTCTTCAACTGCAATATAATGACGAAAAACATATTAATATGAAACATACGACACATATGAACATATAAATATTGTCATCCCTCTATTTCCATGAGACTTCCACATTGCTAAACGTGTGTTGTTGGCGATCATCAGTACTGTAGTTTAGCAAAAAATGTACTGCACTGTACTGACAGAGATACACAGTACTGTACGGTACTGGGCAACGTACTAACGCACTGTACTGTACAGAAAAGAGGAATAATTTCACATAAAATTACTTACAGTAGCACCAGCCTTCTTACTTTGCCGCACCACATGCTTCCCCAGGAACGCAAACCTCTCCAGAGTCCACTTCTCGCGGTCGGTGTGGACCTTCGCACCGTCGCCGGACCTGCCCTGTGTCGACAGCTTACTGAACTTGGTCCGCTGGGACTTGAGCCACTGTTTGAGAGCATCCACTGAAAACAACAAAATGGATCCTGTTAGGGGTGTGTAATTGAGGAAGAACAATGCACTGGACTGTACTGTTCAAAGACAAATGCATAAGTAGCTGTCGTCGTCTTCAATGTGAATGTAGTATTTCAAACAGAATGGAAGCAATGTTGCGTCATTGTTGAGAATTGATTAATGAAAGAAAAATTAAATACTTAACAACATCTACTTACCCTGTATTGGAATGAATAAGCATAAAAATGGACTTACCACTTCGACCGATCTCGCTGGCCTTCGCCACCCACAAGGCCTGCTTCTTGGCCTTCTCCCTGAAGGACGTCATCGACTTGTCATAGAACAAGGGGTTCTGCAACAGCCACTCCACCATGTCATACTCCTGTTCCTCTGTCAGGATGACAGTATCCTTGGCGGGCTTCTTCGCCACCTCGGTCACGGGGGCCACCTCTTCAACGTCCTCGATGTCTGGCGCCTTTGACCCAGAGGCCTCAGCAGCGATGGCCTCTGGGTCAAAGACGACCTCTTCTGGTGCTACAGCTGGCAGATCTGGTATGGTGTCCTCATCCCTCTGTGGAGCCTTGGTAGGCCTCCCCATCTTTCCACGCTTAGCAGGCATGCTGTACGCTGTCGACGAGCAAAGAGCGTTGTGTGAATCGCCTCCAATCGCTGGCAGTCTTATTGCAGTCTTGCGGACGTCGGCGTACACCGCCATCCGGCCCCAATGCAGTCGCCGCGATCCGCCATCGGTCGTAATCTAGCCGCCAGACTGTCGCCACGCTGCCGCCGTGCATCCGCAATGCAGTCGTCATCGATCTTCAACAGTCGCCATCCCACTCGGGGCGTCGTCGCAATGCAGTCGCAATGTGGCCGCCTGCAGTCGCCATACTGCCGCCTGACCATATTTGACCACCCGAAATCACCAGTAGTCGCCGAAAAATCTTGATCGCCGGCATTCGCCAGTAGTCGCCAAAATATCCGCCTATGTGTGACCTAGGCATAAAGGATGAGACGTCGACGTTTAACATCCACCAACAGCCCATGCGCACAAAGGAAGTCCGCACCGAGCAGGGCCATTGGCACGCTGGCGGTGACGAACGACCATTGGAAACGCTGCCCTCCGAACCGCAGTGAGAGGCAACGCTTCCCGAATGTGCAGATGGGTGTTCCGTTGGCGGCAAGCAAAGCGGGGCCCCGGCCCGCGGCTTGCTTGTCAGACGCAGAGGCAGGGAGGGCGCTTACCTGCGCTCCCGTGTCGCATAGAAAACGACGACCAGATGAGGTGTCCGTGATGAACAGGAGGCTGCCGGAATGGCCGACGCTCATGGCCACAAGTGAGCACCGGCCCGGTCGTTTCCCGACCCGTCAAAAGAACACGGCAGGTGGCACGTTCTCGCCTTGCGTCCGAACCTGGCGTGATAGTAGCACCAGGATTGCGGGGGTGGCGGTCACGTCGGCCGTGCCGGCGGCGGGTGGTGGTGGCGGCGGCGGTAGTGGGCGGGGCGTAGCAGCGGCCACGAGGGAAGCCGGGGGCGCTGTAGCCTCCGCACCGGGATCCACTACGGCAGCACCGTAAACCGACCGCGTGTCGCAGGCCGCGAAAAATTTGTCGGCCTCTCCGGCCAGGGCGCGGGGTTCCGTGATTTTGGAACCGGCCAGCGCGAGGCACACATGTACAGGTAGCTGGCGGAGGAAAAGTGCGCGGAACAAGAAATCCGGGCGCTGGTCTCCAAGCAGGGACAGCATGAAATCCATCTGGACGGATGGTCGTGTGTCGCCGAGGGCGGGAAGGTCCAGGAGGCGGTCGGCACGTTTGACCTCCGTGAGCCCGAACGTGGCGAGGAGGAGACGTTTGAGCGCCTCGTACTTGTGGTCGCCGAAGGATGGACACGACGCGGGCGGCAGTGCCGGGCCCGAGGGCGGCGACCACGTGGTAGTACCGGGTCTCGTCCGCCGTGATGCCCCGGAGTTGGAATTGAGCTTCGGCTTGCACAAACCAAACGTCGGATTGTGCTTCCCAGAACTCCGGGAGTTTGATGGCGACGGCGTTGGTAGCCATGGCGCGTTCGGGGGTCAGCGACGGCTGAACCAGTCGGGGTCACCAGTGTGGTGCTGTGCACACACAACTCGATTGCCAGAGAAGTAGGCCACAACGCGTGGATACAAACGAAAGTACTTTATTACACATTCGCTCATCAGCACTGGGCGGAATCGACCCGAGAGCCCGCATATATGTCCCGAGGCCACGCCTTGCCCCAGGGCGTGGCCGATCGGCCAAAAGGTGGGGCATGTATTTCAGTTCCCCGCCTGGACGCTCGTGCCACCCACTGGTGCGCGGAATTATTGACCCTTGTGCCCGCCACAATCCCTTATATATATATATACCATTGAAGGAGCCCGTGCTCCTGCATGAGACGGACGAAGTGACGGGCAAGACACAAACTCGTCCGAGAAGATATTTATTGTAAAAACCAACTCGGGAACTCTGAAAAGCCCGTTTATCGGGCTGCATATATATCCAAACCAGAAAGCATAACCGAAACCGAAAGCCATGCCTCTCAGGCGAGGCGTGCTTTGGTGGTCACGTGACCGACAGGTGCAAAGGATTATAACCGCACGCGCGGCACGCTTTGCTGGTCACGTGACCAGCCACCCCGGCGCCTGGGTTGTCCGCCGGTTACGTCACCGGCTGGAGCAAGGCGATTCTGCTGCTGGTCTCGCTTGGGGGACCCATGGGTCGCTACACACGCCCCCCCAGAATGGACCTGATCCAGGAAGGTCAACCTGAGGGGGGTCCGGATGACCCGACCGAAACGACCCCTGGCCAGTCCCGTGTGGTGGCGGGTGGTCGGACGGGGGGTGCAGTGGACGGGGGGCGGCCGCGCCGCGGTGGGAGAGCCAGCCGTGGTGGCTGGCCGACGTCCATGTGGGCCGGTTTGAGGCGGTCCAGTGAAATCCGGTCCGCCCGGCCGCCGATGAAGGACTTGTTGTCCCGTCGTAGGACCCGGAAGGGTCCGTCGTATGGTGGCCGGAGCGGCCCCCGGTGCGCGTCGTGGCGCATGAAGATGTACTCCGCCGTGCGGAGTGCTGGGGGGACGTAGGATTGGGGTTCACCATGGCGGGACGTGGGCACCGGGGCGAAACGTCGGGCGGCCTCCCGGAAGTCCGTGCGCTGGTGCGCGGCGGACCAGGGGCTGGTGGCGTCGGGAATGAACTCGCCCGGTACGCGGAGGGCCTGGCCGTACACCAGCTCGGCGGTGGACGCCTGGAGGTCCTCTTTGGGGGCAGTGCATAGGCCCAAAGGGACCCACAGGAGCCAGTCGGCCCAGCCGTCGTCCTGGAGGCCGGCCATGAGTGCGGCCTTCATGGAGCGGTGGAACCGCTCGCACAACCCGTTGGCCTGGGGGTGGTAGGCCGTGGTGCGGTGTAGGGTAACGCCCAATGTGCGGGCGATCGCGCCCCATAGTTCGGACGTGAACTGTGGGCCGCGGTCCGACGAGATGTCCGCCGGTGCGCCGAAACGCGCGACCCAGGTGGCGATGAACGCCTGGGCCACGTCGGCGGTGGTGGTGGAGGCGAGGGGCACGGCCTCCGGCCACCTGGTGGTCCTGTCCACCATGGTAAGCAGGTGGGTGAACCCCTGCGATGGGGGAAGTGGACCCACCAGGTCCACGTGGACGTGGTTGAACCGTCGCTCGGGCACGGTGAAGGGAGCCAGCGGAGCCTGGGTATGCCGGTGGACCTTGGCCTGCTGGCAGGGTGTGCAGGCGTTGGCCCAGTCGCGGACGTCCCGTCGCAGCCCATGCCAGACGAAACGTGCCGCCACCAGCCGCTGGGACGCCTTCTGGCCCGGGTGAGAGAGGCCGTGGAGCGAACAAAAATGCGACGCCTCCAGGTGACCGGCACCACGGGGCGAGGTCGGCCTTGGGAGATGTCGCACAGCAGGACTGTGTCCGCGAAGGGGACGTCAGCCAAGTGGAGGCCCGTGTCCGCCACCCGGAGCGTCTGCACCGTGCCGTCGGTGGCCTGGTCCGTTGCCATTAGGGCGAAGTCGACGCCAAGGTGGACGGCGTTGGCGCCGGCTCGAGAGAGGCAGTCGGCCATGGCATTGTCCTTCCCGGCGACGTCCCGGATGTCCGTGGTGTACTCCGACACGGCAGAGAGGTGGCGCTGCTGGCGGGCCGACCACGGCTCCGTGACCTTGGCCATGGCGAAAACCAACGGCTTGTGGTCGACAAAAGCTGTGAACGGGCGGCCCTCCAGGAGGTGGCGAAAATGGCGGACGGCCAGGTACAGCCCGAGGAGCTCGCGGTTGAAGGTGCTGTACTTCAACTCGTTGGGCAGGAGTTGCCGGCTGAAGAACGCGAGCGGCTGCCAGGCCCCGTTTACCCATTGTTCATGGACCGCGCCCACGGCGTAGTCGGAGGCATCCGAGGTGAGGGCGATGGGAGCCTGGGGTACCGGGTGGGCCAGCAGCGTGGCGTTGGCGAGGGCCCGTTTCGCGCCGGTGAAAGCAGCGTCCATGTCCGTGGACCAGACGACGTCGCATTTCGCCGGCTGGCCGCGGAGGGCGGTGTACAAGGGCCGCATTAGTTGCGCAGCTCGGGGCACGAAGCGGTGATAAAAGTTCACCATCCCGAGGAACTCCTGCAGCGCCTTGACGGAGCAGGGGCGCGGGAAAGCGGCGATGGCTTCGACCTTGGCCGGTAGCGGCAGGGCGCCGGTCCGGGTGATGCGGTGGCCCAAAAAGTCGTTTGTCGCCGCACCGAAGTGACATTTGGCCGGGTTGACGATCAATCCGTGCTCGCTGTGGCGGCCGAACAGCGTCCGGAGGTGGAGGAGGTGCTCGGCTCTGGACGTGCTGGCGACGAGAATGTCGTCCAGGTAGGTATAGAGGAACGGCAAGTCGCACAGCACGCCATCCATCAGGCGCTGGAACGCCTGCGACGCGTTTTTGTGGCCGAAGGGCATCCGGAGGAATTCGAAGAGGCCGAAAGGTGTAATCACGGCCGTCTTCGGGATGTCGGCCGGGCGGACGGGCACCTGGTGGTACCCCCGAATCAGGTCCACTTTTGAAAAAATGGTCCGCCCCGCCAACCGGGCGGAAAAATCCTGGATGTGCGGGACGGGGTACCTGTCGGGGGTAGTGGCGTCGTTGAGGCGGCGGTAGTCGCCGCATGGCTGCCATCCGCCCCCCGGCTTCGGGACGATGTGCAGCGGCGAGGCCCAGGCGCTGTCGGAGTGCCGCACGATGCCGAGGCGCTCCAGCGCCGCGAACTCGGCCTTGGCGACGGCGAGTTTGGCGGAATCGAGACGGCGAGCCCGGGCGTACACCGGCGGGCCCGTAGTGGGGATGTGGTGCTCAATGCCATGCAGCACCGCGATGGCCGAAAATGTCGGTCGCGTGAGGGCCGGGAACTCCGCGAGGAGGCGTGCGAAGTCGTCCGCCAATGGGAGGGCGCAGGAAAACTCGGTGGGCGCGGCACGGCTCAAGGCGCATGCCAGGGAGCTGAAAGTTTCGGCGTTGACGAGACGCCGGCGTTTCACGTCAACCAGCAGCCCGTGGGCACACAGAAAATCGGCCCCGAGCAAAGCCATGGGGACGTCCGCCGTCACGAACTCCCAGTGAAAGAGCTGGCTGCCGAAGCAGAGGGCGACGGTGCGTGGGCCGAAGGTGCGTATGGCGGAGCCGTTGGCCGCGACTAAGGGGGGGGCGCAAACGGCGACCCGCCTGTCCTCCGCCGAAGCGGGAATGATGCTCAGCTGGGCGCCGGTCCGCGATGAATTGGCCGCGATGAATAGCAGGTTTCCGGAACGGCCGGCGTTCATTGCTGGTAGGGAACGCCGGCCCGCCCGTTTCCCGACTTGCCGAACGTGCACGGGGGTCGACATGATCGGGCCTGCTGCCCGAACCTGGCGTGGAAATAACACCAGGCCGGGTCCGGCGGGGGTCCGGTCGACGCATCGGGACCGGGCGACGCGGCGTCGCCGCTGCCAGTCGCGCCGGCCCGGCGGCCTCCGGGAAGGAAACTGTGTCGCGGGCGCCGGGCGGGTGGGTGGGAAGGCTCCCGGCCACCACCCCGACGAGCTGGCTCGCCGATTCGATCTTGTCGGCCTCCTTGGCGAGGTCGCGGGGGTTCACGATGGTCGTGCCTGCCAGGGCGACCCGTACCTGGGCCGCCGGGAGCTGGCGAAGAAAGAGCTCCTGAAACAGGAAATCCGAGGGGTGCTCGCCGAGCAACGCGAGCATGTAGTCCATGCGTTCGGACGGGCGCGTATCGCCGAGCTCAGGAAGGTCGAGCAGGTGTCGTGCGCGCTCAGCCGGGGAGAGGGCAAAAGCGCCCAGAAGAAGTGCCTTGATGGCGTCCTACTTGCCGTCAGCGGGCGGGTTCTGGAGGAAGCTCAGGCAGCGGGCGGCGGTCGCGGAGCCAAGCACGGCGACCACGTAATGGTATCGAGTGGCGTCCTCCGTTATGCCACGCAGGGCGAACTGGGAGTCCGCCTGCGCGAACCAGACGGCGGCATGTGCTTCCCAGAAGGTGGGCAGTTTGAGGGACACTGCGGTGTCCATCGCATGTCGTAAATTCGGGGTCACCAGTGAAGGAGCCCGTGCTCCTGCATGAGACGGACAAAGTGACGGGCAAGACACAAACTCGTCCGAGAAGATATTTATTGAAAAAACCAACTCGGGAACTCTGAAAAGCCCGTTTATCGGGCTGCATATATATTAGGGTGCATCAAACGCCCCATGATTTTCAAAAAGTTGTTGTATTTTAATGTCTATTCCCTCAAATGTTACACTTGTTGGTAGAAGTATGTATGCAAAAAATAGATGAAATCAGAGGTGGTCCTGGGTGGCCACCGGCCACTTTTATATATTTAGGGCCATTTAGGGCCACAGCTAAACTACTTTACAAGATAATGTAAAATTAACTACAAGATAATGTAAAATTAACCATTATACCTATATACAAAAGTAAAGTCCTACTTTTACTAAATGCCTAATATCAAACAGTTAAAACAACCTTACATGTCAATGTAAAATTAACCAAAATCGTTCTTCATATTACAAAGTTGTAGTACAGTGTTGTAGTATTGTACTTTCATTGATTAAAAGTTTGAAAATGTATTAAGCACAACGCCAATGTCACTACTCCAACTTTGCTCGTTTCCGCAAATTTGGCCTCGCTTTGCGGTCACATTCAACCACTTGAAGAAGATTTTGGAAGTGGTCTTCTCTTCTTGCAGTTGAGACAAAATCAGTTGCGAGCTTTACTGCTCTCTCCGCAGGGTCATTCACAACATTAAGCCCATCCACAATGGACTTGGCTGCCTTGAAGTGCTCATTGTTCTGCCAAGTGTCAACATCCTCTGTTAGGAAGGTCATATCTAGGTGAAGAAGGTTTACTGTAAACCACGAGTCCTCGTTCACAAGATCAGCCAGGGTTGTCGCTTCTGTAATTTTTGGAAATGACGGTTTGCCATATCCAGAACCGTAGCGGTGTTTTGGAGTGCTTGGCATTTCATCTGGTTGTATGGCCAGTAACACATCTGCAAGGGCACGACGATCCTTTTGAGGAATTGCATTGCTGAACAGTGCCAAAACAACCAGTTCTGGGGTTAAATACCACAAATGTCTATCAAAGGCTTTCACAGCGCTGACTGAAATGGTTGAGTTGACAGCTTTATAGTTGAGCAGAGTCTTGTAAAAGCACAAATCAAACCATGGGGCATTTGAAGCAGACTGACATATGAGCCACCAATCACAATAAATATAAACAACAAAAACAACAAACTCCTTCAGTTTTTTCTGTTGATGTTGTGTTGTTACAGTTCCTCGAGGTAGTAGAGAAATTTGCTCTTCAAGTAGGCATATTTTGATGGAATAAAGAATCTTTGACATCCACCTTGCTTTATGCATGGCCCCTGGTCTGTGGAGTGTTCCTTGTTTTGTGACATCATCATCGAGGACTACCTGGCAGAGTTGTGCCATTTCCTTGTAGTCTTCCCTACAGTATGAAGCGCTTGTGCGGATTGTGCTTAAAACCTTGTTTTTGCAGGATAAAAGCAGCTGTTGTGCATAGTCATTGTACATGGAAATGTCAATTTTGGTTAAACTTTCATTCTTTGCATGCGATATGCGTTCCCAATTCTTCTGGAATTTTTGGAACAAAGATACTTCTGGAGACTTTGATGCCTCAATTTTGAGAACGTCAAACACATGATCCAGGATTACCTCTCCAACATGATGGCGACATGCACACCACAGAAGAGCACGGTCCAGTTTTGATTGAATGGTAACACAGGCAGCTGTAACGTGTCCAGTGTTTGATGCTGTTGTGTCAAAACATAAGTTGACAACTGATTGTTTGCACTTCCATGAATGTAGATACGTGTAAGTGTGCTCGGCAATGATGTCACCTGATGACCTATCACTTCCAGGAGGATATCTAGCCACCCCCAGTAGCTTTACATCAGTGGCATTCCCAACCAACACTGGCAATCTTTCTTCCTTGACATTCTTGTTTGTGAGCGTTGGTATCTGCTTGCCATCCCAGTGAAGTGTTGCAGCTGTTGGGGCGATCCAATTTTCTTGAATATCTTTGGCGATAGCACTTGTTATTGATCGTCGAGCCTTATCAGCAGTTGAGTACGACTTGGCCACACGACGTGGATCACCTCCTGCCTCTTGAATTACAGCTTTGGTGAGCGCAACCTGTTGAACAGGAGTTATGTTTAGTCGAGTAGCAACAGACACAACTGAATGTCTTTTCAGAATATCATGAGGAATAAAGGCAGATGTACCTGCATATGTTGATCTGTGGTGACTACGCTTCCTTTGAAACTCTGGAATCGCCTCTTCTTCAGTTTCTTCCAAGCTATCTGCAGAGTCACTATCATCAGAGCATACAGAACTAATTGTCATCTCTTGTACACTGGATGATTCATGACGTTCTCGTCTTGAAGCTTCCGCTAAGAGGCGTTTTTCTTTTCTATGATCTTTATCAACTTTCTTCTTGTCAACACCACCAAATGAGGCTACTCTGTCAGATTTCATTGACTCTAAAAATACTCTATCTTCCTCATTCTTAATGTTTGTCATTGCATCTTTTGTCCATACACCAAAGGTCTTATCAAGACGTTCATTCATGGTTTGCAACTTAGCCAAAGTGCTTGGAGATTCTCGGCGAGAAACAGGTATTTGACGCAATTTGTTATTGTCATTAAGAAGGTCAAGTATTAGTTTGCAGCATTGATGGTCTGAAAGCATAGGAATATTTGCTTTAGTGTAGAATTTTTTCAGCTGGATAAGGACGATGCTGGCAGATTTCCATTTCAGTGGCTGAGTTTGTTTGCCTTCACATATTTCTTTCTGGATGTACCACATCACGCATCGAAGAACCTGCCGGCAAGTTGGGAGGCGGACTCCTGTCAATGTACCATCTGCTTCTGTAAAAGCATTGCCAAGACCAAAAATGGCACTTGCTAATCTGGTCTTCTTATCTGCCATCTGAAAGAAAATAAAGGATATTATTAGACTACTAGTATGGGACCCACGATTAGACCTCCGATTTCATTCATGTAAAAATACAAACTAATTATCAAACCATCGTTTTTTGCATAAAATTGTTATATTTGTATTCCTCTCATCAAGACCTTCAATTTGATACCAAACATGACTAGGTTTGGGTGTAAAATAACAAAATCAAACATTTTTACATAGTGCGGCCCCGAAAATGGCCCTAAATATATAAAAGTGGCCGGTGGCCACCCAGGACCACCTCTGATTTCATTTATTTTTTGCATACATACTTCTACCAACAAGTGTAACATTTGAGAGAATAGACATTAAAATCCAAGAACCTAAGGACGTTTGATGCACCCTAATATATATCCAAACCAGAAAGCATAACCGAAACCGAAAGCCACGCCTCTCAGGCGAGGCGTGCTTTGGTGGTCACGTGACCGACAGGTGCAAAGGATTATAACCGCACGCGCGGCACGCTTTGGTGGTCACGTGACCAGCCACCTCTGCGCCTGGGTTGTCCACCGGTTACGTCACCGGCTGGAGCAAGGCGATTCTGCTGCTGGTCTCGCTTTGGGGACCCAAGGGTCGCTACACCATATACACTGCATGTGTACACGAAAAATGTTACAGGGAATATGTATAATATATATATATATATATGGTTGACTAAATAAATGTTAAGCTCACCAGAGACCTAATACACACGTGTCATGTCACTTTTGATTTGAAACCAATATATATTAAGCGATTTCACTTACCGAACATAGATATGAGTAAGGTGATGGATTCCATCCAACTCGGCGTATTTTAACCGCCCAAATGGCACTTCGTTCCTTGTCTCGAGGAAATCTGTGCATTATACGACCTTGTCCTGGTCTAACAGAACATCCCCAAGCGGCACAACACATCATATTGGTTGATTTTATTGAAATATTACTCAAATGAAATATGCAACGATACGAAGCAATGGCACGGAATGGGTGCAGCGGGAAAGCTGCTCGGCTGAGGTGGTATGCAAAATGGCGCCTGTAAACCACGTGATGCTCACCAATCACGGCGGTAGTTGAGCAGATCAAAGACTGGCCAGACTGTTAATATACGGCACTGGATATGCCGCTGATGCAGTGCCCCCTGGAGGATAGAGGAGGAATTTGTAATTTGTTTGTGGTTCCGGCGATAACTCACCTATTCTTCGTGAAGGACAGTGTGGGATCTTCAATGTACACCAACTCATGCCAGCGGATGGGACACCCAGCTTAACGCCCATCGGAGGGTCTGCACACACATTGATAGCTTTGGCCTGTCTGCACGACTCCAGGGTGACAGTTTATAGCTGCATTGGCATTCTAACCCAGGCTTAGCAGCTTCGAGGTGACTGTGCACACCTGGAGGAGCGAGGCCATCCTGCATTCCTACCAGCCCAATGTTAGGACAGTGAAGTGATAACTTGTATGTATTTTAGTACATTTAAAATGACCTTAATCATAATATCACAGTCAATACTATTATCGTCTTTCCTGAGTAAGTAGGCTTCACTACTGACACTGTGTGACGGCCGACAGGTGGTCTTTGGTGACGCTCATTGGTGTGAGCAATATGGACAGCACCTTTGCAGTGAACGTTCCCTCTTTGTACGAGAATAAATGAATCTTGAAGTCCCTCCGGCCAGACGCACCGACATCGACAAAGTCCACCCCGTACAGCTTGGTCGCCGAGCTCAGCTTAGCTGGTTTGTCCATCTCAATGACCAGGTGGAACCTGAGAAGTAAGAAGATGTCGTTTTAAAACTACCGGATGTGTCAATATTCTCTTCACTACATGTAATGCTCGTGGGACAACAGACCCATCAACACAGGAAGGGGTGAGGGGTTAATGGGGGCACGAAAGATCTCAGATGGAG